>NC_037598.1:20703450-21003450 GCF_003073045.1 Pomacea canaliculata
ATTTGATATCTGGACAGTTTGTGATTTAAAACTTATAGAAAACTGAATAAACTGTTTCATCAAAATTAAACAAAATGTTTAAAGAGAAAGGATTTTTTTCAATACATTAAGAATAAAACTTGTAGAAATAAAATATTCAGAAGACTGTTATAAACATTCACATCTCACAATTGTTCTAGGGCAACCTGACCTACGGAAGAATATGAAATAATAGAAGATTACGAGCTGACTAGAGTCAACTACAGCTGGTGAATTATGGGGACTGCCTGACAATGAGGGTTTGCACAAACAATAAGCATGTGTTTACTCAATGAGCAAGCATATGTTTATCTTGCAGTGCTGCCGAGACTCGGTCGTTTGAAACATGATACATGCCTGATGCCTCTCTGCGCGCAAACACGATCTCAAAAATAAAGTATGATTTTTATTTTATTTAAGATGCAGATCCAATTGCATCGGTCTGTAATTCCAATCGATTTATTAGCATCTCGAGTATGTTGATAAATATTGCACGTCAGATTGTCACCTTGCCGATAATCAAAACATCACGCGAAGCTTTTTTTTTTAAATCATCCACCCTCCCTTGTGTCACGTGACATTCTTGACACCTCCCACGACTTGTCCTCTGCTCTTCAGCTCCCAGTCCCACTCACCGGCTATTTTCGGCTTTCGTCGGCTGTGCCCGCGGTCGCAGAAGGTGACGGCCTCGGCTCTCCACCGGAAGTGCGTTCTGGAGCCTCGACGCCAAAGACGCGCGTGGTATCGCTCACAGGTAAGGGTCCGGGTAGCGACACACTTCGCTTGCCGACGAATTCCCGCACCCTTTTAACCCTGTAACCGCCGATCCGTCGTTTGCCGATGAAGTCGCGCCGTCGTTTGTCGAGGACAGTCGGGGTCTCTTCGTCGGCTGCTTCCTCTGGCCACCAGCCGTTGACGCCCAGGAAACCACCCTCCGTGTTGACGTTCCGTTTGCCCACGAAGTCTCTGAGACGTTTGACGTACGGGGAAACAGCCACTGGGTCCGATGATCTCTCTTCTCCTTCTTCTGGGATTCGTCCTGCGTTCGGAAAAAAGTCACTTTCGGCAAACGCTCGTTTTCCCACGAAGTCCCGCAGACGTTTGGGGTAGGCAGCAAAGTCTTCAGCAGAGTAAGGCGAGTAGCGTTTGCCCACAAAATCCCGCAGTCTCTTGTCGTATGTAACATACGGGTAATCAGCCGTCCTCTTGCCAACGAAATCCCTCAATCGTTTTTCGTAATTGTATTCGTCCTGCGAATCACGCTTGCCCACAAAGTCTCTCAGACGTTTCTCGTAAGACGGGAACTCGTCAGCGAGACGTTTGCCCACAAAATCCCGCAATCGTTTTTCGTAAGTCGGAAAATCCTCGTCAGCGAGGCGCTTGCCCACAAAGTCTCTTAGTCGTTTGTCGTAAGACGGAAAATCTTCGTCAGCAAACCGCTTGCCTACGAAGTCTCGCCGACGTTTATCGTAAGACGGGAAATCCTCGTCAGCGAAGCGTTTACCAATGAAGTCCCGCAGACGTTTCTCGTAAGTCGAGAAATCCTCTTCAGCGAAGCGCTTACCAATGAAGTCCCGCAGACGTTTCTCGAGCTCTGGGTAGTCAACTCCAGCAAATCGTTTACCGACGAATTCTCTCGGTCTTTTGTCGAATGAGAGACTGGAGTGATCAGCGAAAACGGGAATAGAACCCCTCTTTCCCACGAAATCTCTGAGGCGTTTGTCTGCAGCAGGATACAGTTCGGGGCTGCCCACGTCTATCTCAGCATCCCTCTTACCCCCAAGATAGCGATGTCCTTTGGTCGTACCGAGAACCTGCGCCGCGAATTCAGAGTCTCGTTTGCCCACAAAGTCTCTCAATCGTTTCTCGGCCACGTCTTCCTCCAGAAGGTCACTAGCGTCATCGTCAACAGGGTCTCTCTTACCCACAAAATCTCTCGGCCGCTTCTCCATGTTTTGTTCGAAGCCTCGCTTCCCCACGAAATCTCGCCGACGCTTCTGAAATTCTGCGGAGCCATCTTCCTTTCCTGCGAAATCAGCTTCTGGGTCGCGCTTGCCCACAAAGTCTCTGAGTCGCTTCTGCACGTCTGTCTCTGAATTGTCTCTCTTGCCTATGAAATCCCGCAAGCGTTTCTCGAAGTCGTCGCTCTCCTCTTTCTGGTAAGTTGCTTCTCCACTGCTGATGTCCCGTCGTGTTCTGGCGGCTCCATAGGACAGGATGCTTCGGTTGTCGTTGTCGCCAGCGCGCAAGACAGAAGACAGGCAGCCAGGTAAATACAGAGCCAGGTGCAAAAACGTCACGAAAAAACACATGTCCTGTAACACACGGCAAGCCATTCTAAATGGATAAGACAATCTTTCTTTTCTGGTGAAATACAGTGATTTTTGTTTATTCAGCTATGCCGCCGAAAGTCACAGCATCAAATCTTCGCTCTAAAATGCAGTTCACGAACAGCAACCAATGAAAGTCTGGGTTAACTCAGGTATGAAGCAGTTCGTTAAAAATGGAAAGCGAAGAATTCGTGAAAAGTACAGGAAAGTGTCTTTCCAATTCGGGCAGAGGCGAGAAACGAAAACTATCCTGGCAAAGGACTAGCACTGCCAGCAAAACTGAAAGAGAAAGTTTCTGCTCAAGCTTCCTGTATCGCCGGGTGCGGCTGGAGGTCTGATCGTTAGAAGCAAGATCTCAGGGGGACGTATCCAGAGCTTTCTAACATGTAGCGTCCATGGTTACTTCTCGCCCGTTTTTAATCTCAGCTCTTTCTCTCCAGTTCTCTTTCTTCCCCACTTCCGCGCACACAACGTCACACGCGTGATCTGAGTCGACCGCATGCACGTGCCAGCCGTGTCGAGCGCGCGTTTCTGGGCGGTTCTTAGTTGCAGCTGGCTGTAGGTTGACTTGTCCCACAGGAAAGAAAACAAAGCATCACGTGGGAAGGACGATCAAAATGCACAAAATGTACTGCCGCCTGCTGTTGCTGCTGCTGCTGCTGCTGCGTCTGTAACTTTACCTGGTGGCAGGATGGTCGAGGGGCTGGCTGCGTGTCCTGACCGTCCTGCAACGGGACAGAGCTTTCAGTTCAAAAGGAGGAAGACTTGGGCGTTGCGCCCTTTATAATTACCGCAAGGTGGCACCGCCCCCATATTTTTCATCCCCTCTCCGTTCTCCCCTCCTCCCACCGTAATTCCATCACCACCACCCAACTCCCACCCCACACAACGTAGGCGACACTCACTGCGCTGCACAGCACTGGAGCAACAGTTGCCATGCGTCTGCCAGCGGGCCGCGGCTCCGGTGCTGCTGCGGCTGCCAGGGAGTCCTCCAGTCAGGCTGGAAGCTTGGAAGCTTGGAGACATCTGTCACGGCCCACCTGCAAATCACGGCAGTGGTACCTACGCAAGCAGACTGCTCTTCCAAACCCTTTCCCCACCTCCACGTTCCAAACTCTTATGTCTCTGCGCACACATTCGTCATGCGAAAGTTGGCCTGAATCTTGTTGTCAAGTTGTATTTCTGTCCTTTAATGTCTTCCGGCTTTCCATGCAGACGTGGTTTGACGTCCAATAGGAGAAGATTAGAAAATCGGCATTAAAAATAATAGGATTGTGATTTTTCAACTTTTGATATATTACATCTTGTGATAACTTTTTAGTTTTAGTTTTAGTTTCCACATCTCTGTATTAATAACAATAGTTTTCCTTTTTCTTTTTCTCGTCCTTTACTTCTGCATCTCTCTCTCCCTCTCTTTCTCTCTCTCTCTCTCTGCTATTTCCTCAATTATGAGATTGAAGCTTCATTTAGCCCAAACTTTCTTTTCTTGCACACCTCCCGTTGACTTAGCTGCACAAATATCTTGGAAGGTGGATTAAACGACTATAAACTACGCGTTTTGGCGGGATCGTTGTTCTAGATGATGCAGCAATCCTTCACATCCATCTTCCAAATCCCTTGATCCCCCTCCTCCACCACCACCACCACCCCAACTCCCGCCCACCAACTTATTCCCCACCCTTACCCCACCATCCAGTCGTCATCCCTGGCCTTTACAACAGACAGAGTGCATCAGCTGCGGCGACAATCGATTTCGTTGTCGCAAACTGCTTTGACTGCGTTGTCTCTAAGTCCAAGAGACAGGAAAACTGTCATGACTTTGCGGCTAATTAATGACAGTGATTGCAAGTCGCGGGAAATGGAGAGGCTGGGAGGACGAGGGGGGAGATGTGATGCTAAAGGGACTGTCTCTGCCTGTTGGTCAGGGTCAGTGCCGGCAAGCTTCACAGAAAGGAAGATGCTAAGGGTCCCAGCTTCTTCCTTCTGAAGCGAGTAACTCTATGTTCGTTGTTCTGCGGTCGGCAAAGCCAATCAGGCAAGTCACAATTGTTGGTGATTGTGGTTCTGGGTGGAAATGAACCCGTTAATGAGAGATAGAACCAGATGTAGGAGACGGCTTACACAAGTAATCAGGCCTGACGATTAGCAGATGAAAGATAGAGAGAGGAAGGAAAGGAGGGTAGATAGGTCGATGTTTATACTGTGTCTAGACCCGCGGGACTAACTTTAAAATTATTAAAAAATAACGGTTTTCTGGTCGAGTCAATTCGTTAACTTTCGTTAGAGTGACCAGAGTTACTGAGCAGTCGTACGACTGACTCTATGACAGCCATGATTGACCTTTGAGATGTAGGGTTCATCTGGACAGCTTCAGATGCTTTTCTACCTAAAGGGGTCTATGTTATAGCTTGTGTATAGTTGGGCGATGATTACCCCCTGCAGTTAAAATGGCTTCATCGGAAGTCTTTGTAATATCTTTGTAACAGCCGTTGCGGCAATTGGTACTGCTGTTGAATGGGATGGAAGAAAATCAACCACTGATCTACTCTCTTTGGTATCAACCGTATGAATATGGAAACAATACTGTTTGTTTTGTTGTATACAGAGCATAGAACCAGTTGAACCAGAGTACGACCTACCTACATTTTGCTACCACGTGACACCATAGATTTTGCAAGCTGCAGGAAAAGGATTCTCTGTTTCGTCTCCAGAACTGGCACCCTTGAAGATACACAATCCTTTCTTCCTTTTCTCACAGGAAGTTGGCGGCTCCAGACCTCTTTACTAGAAGTCCATGTCTTGTGGTCTCTCCTGGTGACTATTTCTTTGTCTTCGTTATTTGTATGATTAAAGGACAAACCATAAACACATTCTAGACAAAATTGATAAACCACATCCGATGTCATTGGGTGTCATCGGGTCCTTGCGTTAACAATTTTACTCTTGGTTTCAATTAACCAAAAAGAATTAGGAATGGTGGTGCTGACTAAACAGTAACTTCTCTCTGGGTGGTACCTTGAGCTGATGCTTGATAAACTCCATCCACTTGAAGCAGGGCTGAAGCTTTTTCGTGTTATCTTGAATATACTTCTTGCATGAACTTTTCAAAGGCCTTCGGTCCATCAGACTGGACTCAATGGAAAGAGGGTTAAGAGGTATTTCAAACCGTGAATAAGGTGGAAAATGTCTTGGAGAAACCAGTTTCAGTAGTTACATACTGATGTCTCTGTACACTTGCGACTGACTCAACCAGCTCAAGGAGAAGAAGTAACTACAATATTTTCTGGTGTTATTTTGTTTAACCTTTACCTACTAGGGTCAAATGTACTTTGACTGTATAAGTACGTGTGCATCTCTCTTTCGCTTCTCTCACTCTCTTTGTCCTCTCTACCTACCTGTGGACCTATATGTCTATTTCCCCACCTACCTTCCTATCTACCTATTTCCCTACCTCCCTCCCTCCCTATCTACCTAATTACCTTTCTATCGATCTATTTATTTGTGTAGCTATCTACCTACCGATCTTCCTCTCTATTAACCTACTACCTACCTCAGTTTATTTTTACCTACCTCACTATCTACCTATTTACCTACCTCTGTTATCTACATACCTATTAACCTACTACCTACCTGCATATGTACTTATTTACCTACCACCCTATCTACCTGTTTAATTAAATTAATACTTATTTACCTATCTACCTGATGATTAGCTTACCTACCTATCTACCCATCTACTTCCCTAAATACTTATCTACCTACCTCTATATATACCTATATACCTATTTTCTACCCATCTACCTATCTCTGTCTTCTCTATATGCGTACTCTCAGCCACTGGTTTTGTTTACTGTAGAATGTACAGAGTGCATGTGTGCGAGTTTGTGAGCTTGGGTGTATATAAGTATAAAATATGTGTAACCGGCCCGCCCTGTTCACATAGACCGGCTGCGCCACGATTAACGGAAAGAGATGGAATTGACAGACGAGAGGAAAAGGAAGGGAGAGATGAAAGAGAAGGAGCAGTAGAGGAGAGGACAGCAACCTCACACAGACTACACAGCTAACATCCTGCAATAATAAACATCGATATTAATCAATACTTATCATAACCAGATATTAAACATATAAAATTCCACCCAGCTGTACCAATAACAAGGAGGAATAAAATCCCAGCAAGTCTAACAAGTTCCCGTCGATGTTTCTCCCTCTCTTGCTACCCACCGACTGGTCTTTCTAGAACTTTCTTCTCCCTTTCCCACCTTCTTATACTCAAGCTCGGATGATATCATGTCGGAGTGTACAGTCTCTTGCAAGTTATGTTTGCACACCTATGTCTTGTGGAGTGAGTGAGTGAGTGAGTGAGTGAGTGAGTGAGTGAGTGAGTGAGTGAGTGAGTGAGTGAGTGAGTGAGTGAGTGAGTGAGTGAGTGAGTGAGTGAGTGAGTGAGTGAGTGAGTGAGTGAGTGAGTGAGTGAGTGAGTGAGTGAGTGAGTGAGGATAAAAGTCAGGAAGGCGTGTAGACTCTCAGGTTTTCACAATGACATTCTCCGTTACGGCCCAGCGTGTGCAGGTGTGGGCGTGCAGTGTCTCATTTCTCAGTATTAATTACAGTCCTTCTCGTCTGCATTATAGATTTTCCTCTCTGCAAATGTCATTCAGTCGAAAGTCACAATTACAGGCCGGAAAGCGTTTTAATGTTTCTCTTTTCCACTCTCCGCGAAGCGTTGACTGTCTCTTTGGAGTGTGTGTGTGTGTGTGGTATGGGATAAAACAAATTCAGTTTTCTCTTTCAGTTTCCCTTTTTAGCCAGCTTTTAGTCCACGAAGTCTTCTTTTTAACGAACTTCTGATTAGTCTTAATGGGCTCGGCGTGATTACAGTTTTGTACAGATAAAAGCTTACACAGGGAGGGGGTGGGAGTCGGGGGATATACGATATACACTTCATGATGAAACACACCTTAAGTCGTGTGTATTATCTTGCTTTTTCGTGGTATACAGAAGAGGTTTTGATGTTTCACTTATCACGAAGTCGTTATTGTTTGAAAGAAACATTCTAATCATCTGATCGACTAAGTATTCTCAATATCAGACCAATGGAGTGACTCAACATTACTTCGATAACAGGTTGTCTTCTATTTTTTTTTCCTTTTCCGTAATCACGTTTCTCGTTTCCTACTACCATCTGTTCTTTTTTTTTTCTCTTTCTATTTGTCTTCCTCCCTCTCTTTCTATTTTTTTGTCTTTCTTTATTTCGTTCTATTTACATTTCTTCTTCTATACTTCATCTCCATTTTCTTTTTCTCTCCTTTATTGCTTTTTCCTCCTTTTCTATTTAATTAATTATTTTTATTTTTTAATCCTTTAATTGCTGTACTCTTCTCTTCCTGTCTTTTTGTGTTATTATTCTTGCCTGGTTTATCTATAAGCTTCTGTTTCCACAAATACCTATGTTCTGCAGGTCGTTGAACACACCTACCAAACCATCCTCTACTCCCCAACATTCCAAACACTCAGCTTCCAGCCCCGGACAATCCCTGGCCTCTCCCTGGGGCTGGCGTTCGTTTCCCGCCTTTCTTCTGTAAGAACGTTGACCGTCCGCACTCCACCATTGAACCTCCCAGCATCCCCGGCTCCGTATTCATCAGAAGCAACCAAGCATTTCCTCTTGCCGATTGTTACCAACTCTTTTCTATGAAAAACCTGTTAGCTAGAGCAGTTTCTCTGTTAACCTGCCTCCTTTACTCTCTCTCTCTTTACATGTTTGTTTTCTTTGCTCACTAGTTCTCGCCTGATTGCTGACTTGCTTCTTTGATTTTTTTTTTTCGGTAATTTTTCGATCGATTCCAAGTTTCTTGTCGGTGTGAGTGATGGCTTGCTGCCTTGCGTGCATCATAGCTTTCTCTGTTTTATTTATGACTGGCCTTTCCTTCTTCCTCTCGATGCTTGAAGAAACGCATGCATCCTTCTGCGTGTACGATAGATTGCTGTGTCTGAAACGCTGATTCTCCACCATAAGTTTATTGTGTATTTTTGTGGATCTTGCGAGCTGCTTAATTACCTGAATTTTGTATAAAAAAAAAACAGAAACAAATAAAAGTTAATGATGGTGGGTGGCTAACCTCCCTTCTGATTACTGCCTGGCAATTCCAAGGCGGCACCACATCACAGCAACAATACTCTGTCATTCTCCTGTTGATACTGCGCTAATATTGACATCATGATAACCTACGAAAGACCTGATAATCGTCGAAAATAAGGTAAGGGGTCAGAGGTCGAAGGACACATTGTTTAGTAGAGTTTTCTGGTAACATTACCGCCATTCTGAGTCCTGAAAGTTCGCTTACTGCTGACAGGAGAAGTTCTCGAATGGCTCTAGTTAGTTCATCATAGTTCATCATATGATGTTACACTATCTTATGAAATCTACTCATCGATCAGGCAATCGAGAAAATTATTTGAAAATCTTCTTATCCTCCAGGCGCAATCAATGAGAGACTGACAGACAGAGAGTGGGAGAGTTTTCAAAGAACACCTTCGGTTATTCGAAGATCCTGAACTCAGAAAACTTTTTGAACAAACTGAGATGCCCCACCTTGAGCAGCCGAAATAGGATCTGTTAGTTAACTTTTATTCTGGTGACTTCGTGGACGAAAGGAGTATCTCAGCGCAGGGAGCCTAGTGACGTAGCGCTTGGTCCGGTAAAACCGGGTGACGTGTCATCCGGGGCTTTCGTTATGATTATGGCTTTCGATCGCCACAAAGCCAAAAGTTAATATTTTATTTCTTTCTGGTGGCGCGGCTGAGGACAATGGTTCCATCATTCCCTGCACACATGACATGTATATTCTAGCCTCCACGGCGGTGTTGCACAAACACGCAGGAATTTTTTTTTTAAACTTGACAATAAGTCTACATATGCAACAAATATAGACTAGCAGGCTGCCTGTTTCTTGTTTGTCGGATGTTCGATGGATGAGGCATGCAATGCTTGCTGGATGGATATTTGTCTAACCCTGGGTGAATGATTGAATGGGTTGATGAAGGGAAAAATTAGTGTATATAGCAGGTAGTCCAAGCTTATTTTTTAATCAGAAATAAGCAAATGAAAAGTAAACAAATAAATTTTTCATCCTGCTTCAGTGATACCAAGCTTTTTTCTACAGGTGAACTAGTTTTCAAGATATACATTTTTGATATTTTGATTTCACAGTTATGCTTAAACGCAAAATGAATAAAATCTTGATTTTTAAAATGTCAGGACAAGAATTAAGTATTAAGCATCTAAAAACTATTGTCTAGCAGCACCATGCAACACAATAAACTGTTCTAATTTTTCAGACATCCAGATACTAAAAATATTAGTACTGTCACTTTCAAGCAAATGTCACAGCTCGAAACCATAACTCCTATCTATGCCAGCATTCAAAAGGGAAGAAAAAAAGTTTAATAATGATGTAACCTTTCTAGGATGGTTTAGATATCAATGGGATTCAGATTGTTGAGTTCTTTTAAGAAAATGTATTTTTTGTTCTGCTTAACACTTCATACTGACATCAAAATCTTTTGCTGCATGCTTTTCATAAAATGACAAATATTTGAAGCTTCTTCTTGAACTAGTTTTTCAGAGCTTCTCTTGCACTTTCTTCTGCAAAAGTTTCTCCTAATGCCTTGACTGATGTGGCTGTTTTTTTTTAACTGTCTTGGTATGGCATGGTTAAACAACAAAATACCATTACAAACAAGTTGCTTGTGAAAGGCAAGGAGTACCTGGGTCTTCTTCATTATGCATTCATGAATTCACTCATTGTTCACAGCTTTTCTCTGCAAACAATACCACAGTTTTGTGTTTGTGTTGCAACAGAAGCAAAGAAGATTGGCGATGACAAGAAACAAGCCTTGACTTGATGGTGTTAAGTACATCTGTCCAAAGATCCTTTCTTCTAGCTTATTAATGAGAGAAAGGGGAGTGTTTCAAAGGGCTGTTGATCTCAACTGTCTGCGACTGTCCATATTTCCCACTTTGCAAAAAGTCAGACATCTGGGTTCTCATCTCCACCATGAACACTTCATCTGGTCACCAACTAAAAAAAAGGAGAAAAAAAATTTACTTTTATTCAGATAAAAAGCTGTACATCTATATTAATTTAAGAAAGTTTCTTTGCAAGAAATGTCCATACATCAACACTTCTTGTTTTCCAGGCTAGTGCGAAAGTTGAAGTCACGTGACCACGCAGATTATACATTTTCTTTTCAAAATCGTCATGGTATTATCAGGATTCGAAGTGTAATAGTGTATTAAAATCTTTTCTTGATCAACATTTGTCGATTAAAACATTAAAAATATGAAGCAAACGATTTCAGAAAGTAATGTGGCAACTCAACTCTTTCTGTTTCCCATTGTGACACTTTAACTACGGTCACCTGCGTCTAGGCAGTTTAATTTTCTGACCAACAAACAGTATTTCTCAAAGCAAACGAAGTGGAAAACATGAAATGAAAGTGTGAACTTACCAACAATGGTCTTCACATAGAATAGCGTGAGTAATGAGGTGGAAACGTCCTGCCCAACCTCGCCATTGATCCCACTAACGGCTCTCTTATCGGTCATGGCGGCGATTGGCAGCGGAGCACAATCGGTTTTAGTACTTTTGCTTTCTTCACAGCGGATCCTGAGAGTTATTTTCTGAAAAACAAATTGAACAGTTGAATAGTTTATGGAATTTTACAACTTCTTAAACCAAAAGTGATCCGGTGTGTACTTTGCGATCCTAATAAATAGCTATCTGAACTTTTCACATCTAATGAAATGTCTCCATCAAAGTTTGTTCTCTTCCTCAGCTGACGAGGGCGGTCCGGTGGCGCAACGGTTAGCGTCTATCACCAATACAGCGAAGTTTGGCTGTCCTAGGTTCAGATCTCGTCTCGGGCAAGCTATTTTTTTCTGCATTTGACATCTGTTTACAGGGCTGGCTGCTTTGCTTTGATATAATCTTAGTTTCTGGATTGGAGTAAAACACCAATATCCTCCTCCCTAGATGACAAAACATCCTATTTTTAGATCATTCCCACAAATGTAGTGTCTGACAACGGGTATGACCCATTCGGGACATCGCGGGCCGAAACATACTTCGGTAGAACAGTTTTTGCTATTTATTTGTTATTTATTCATAAACAAACTGACAGAAAAAAAGAGCAAATATTATTTTTCTTCGGTGTAGTGATGATAACAACGCAGTAACAAAACTTTGTGGGTTACAGCACCGGGGTACAATTTCAAACGTGGAGTGGAGAGGGATGTTTGGCAACAGGAAATTTGGTTAATTTATTATGCTTTGCTGAGCATCAGTAAGTCGGTCTGTCTGACTGCAAGGTGCTGTGTGTATGTGTGAGATGTAGATACATTGTAAGTGTTATCTGAGACATGAGTGTGAAGTGTATCGATTCACACGTGTCCGCAGATGGTCTCCCATCTTCACTTCTATACCTGCTTTCCCGTGGTGTCATATGCTTGCTGACGATTGTATGATCGTCTGTCTGTCCTTTGTGTACAGCGCATTCAGCTCGCCCCCACACAGGGAAATACAAACAAGACGTGTTGTTAATTAGGATAATTAGGATAACGGCTGTTGTGCAATGTTAGCGATCTGTATGCAGGCATGTGAGAGATAGTAACAGAGACAAATACGCAGACAGAGAGGAGGCGGGTAGGACGAGCAAACGATACTTAAAAGCCGTTCTGTGATCTGCAGATCAACATGAGAAAGTGAGTGCTTGCGTTCATCCACACCAGTTTCGGCGCCTGCCAACCGACACCTCAACACATTTATTATCACATCGTGCTATTGCATCAAACACACCTTTCTGCAGCAGTTCCAGACACTCTGGTCCTGATGGAATGCAATCCTGTCTGGGACCTTTACTCGGGTATCAACTGCCACAATGAACCCTGAATCAAGGTCCGAGAAAAGTACTTCATCGTTGGTGCCAAACTTCGTCGTTCATATAACATTCTTCGGTGGTTGCTTGTGTCATGTGACCATTTCTGTATTTTTTTATTGCTTGAAAGGCGGCAAGGTGATGCCGAATAGGTTTGCTTTGTCGAATCAGTGCTTTTTGAGTGGGTTTTCGGATCCTTTTTTTTTCATACCTAGATAGTGGCCATAAATGTCAGAGGGACAAATGTTTTACTGGCGCTCCAAGGCGCAGAAAAGGCGATATTAACGCTTGAAAAAGTCGGTTTGGAAAATTGGCTGGTGGAAAGCAATGACCGATGAAAGCTTGGAAAGATAGATCGAAGACAAAGAAAATGGTGGAGTATGTAAATGGTTCCCCTGTGGGACCCCGGGGTATGCTTGCCTAGCAAGCATTGTAAGAATAGGGTCCCTGCCATCCAGCCAGGCATGTCGTAAGAGGCGACTAAGGTGGACACCTCACCTAGAGGTAAATTAGGTTGTGGTAGGGCTAACAACCCCACCATGTAAAAAAAAGTATGTTACAGAAACTAAAACCAGAGAACTCATCACAGATGGCGGAGGTAATGAAGCACACCAGGTGACTGGACTAATGACGGACGACAGCCAAACCCGAAAGGGAGCTGGCGCCCCGACAGTGGATTTACTGAAGCCGAGGCAAAAGTTGAGGGTGGGGTGCTGGAACGTCCAGACCTTGTACCAGACTGGCAGGATGCTCCAACTAGTCAAGGAGTTTGACAACTACAACTTGGACATCCTGGGAGTCAGTGAGGTCAGATGGACCGGCACGGGAAAGAGGAGACTAGCGTCAGGACATACCATCTTGTTCTCAGGAAGATCAGACGCTCAGCACTCTGAAGGAGTAGCTCTACTCCTCAACAAGAAAACGGAAAAGGCACTGCTGGAATGGAAGCCTTATGGACCTAGGCTTTTGAGAGCAAGATTCCATTCAAAGTACACCAAGCTGACAGTGCTAGCCTGCTATGCACCAACAAATGACTCTGAGGCAGAAGACAAGGATGCTTTTTACGATCAGCTCCAAGCAGCCTCAGAGAGCGTTCCAGCCCATGACATGTTGCTCATCATCGGCGATCTCAATGCCAAGGTGGGAAGTGACAACACCTGCAGGGAGCATGTCATGGGCAAACATGGAATCGGAACCATCAATGACAACGGAGAGAGACTGGCAGACTTTTGTGAAGAAAACAACCTACTGATTGGTGGCACACTCTTCCCACACAAAGACATCCACAAGGCAACATGGACATCACCAGATGGGAGCACAAAGAACCAGATAGACCATGTCATCATCAACCGAAAATGGAGGAGCTCACTTCAAGATGTTAGAGCCTACAGAGGAGCAGACATTGCCAGTGACCACACTCTTGTGATAGCCACAGTTTCCCTGAAGCTACGTCGATCACGAGGAAAACAGGCACGTCAGCAGAGAGTGGACTCTGGCAAACTGAAAAATCCAGTCATCGAAAGGGCCTTTGCTATGGAAGTAAAGAACAGGTTCCAAGCACTAGGAGACCAACAAGAGATGACCTTAGACGACTTCAATCGAGTCTTACAGGAATCAGGAGAGAAAATACTGGGCTTCCAACGGAAAAAGAAAGAACAGTGGATCAGAGAAGAGACATGGAAGAAGATAGAAGAGAGAAAGTCAGCCAAACAAAGAATCAACAGCACCAGATCTGAACGCCTGAAAGAACAACTCAGACAAAGATATGCAAAACTAAACAAAGAGGTAAAGAGGATGGCAAGAACCGACAAAAGAGACCACATAGAGAAACTGGCAGATGAAGCAGAAAATGCAGCAAGTAAAAATGACCTGAAGACACTGTACAAGATAAACAAACAGCTAAACAACGGGTTTAAGAACAGTGATGTGCCAGTGAAAGACGTGAACGGTAATGTCATCGAGGGAGAGGCAGAAAAACTACAGCGCTGGAAGGAACATTTTGAGTCGGTTCTGAACAGACCAGATCCCCCTCAGCTTGCAGACATCCAGCCAGCAGCTATAGACCTTGACATCTGCACAGACCCACCAAGCCTGGAAGAAGTGACAGCAGCAGTCAAGACAATGAAGAGCGGCAAAGCACCAGGGGCAGATGGAATAACAGCAGAGATGTTGAAAGCAGATATAAATGTGACAGCTCCCAAGCTGACTGAAATCTTCAAGCAAGTTTGGGAATCAGGGCAGCTCCCTGTTGCTTGGAAGACAGGGCTCATCTTCAAGTTACCCAAGAAAGGAGATCTTGGAGACTGCAATAATTGGAGGGGCATAACACTTCTTTCCCTCACCAGCAAGGTCTTCAGCAAGATTGTTTTGTCAAGACTGACGGCAACTCTTGAGAAAGACCTCCGACCACAGCAAGCAGGATTTCGCCCTGGGCGATCCTGCTCTGAACACATCTTCATTCTGCGACAGATTCTGGAGCAGAGCAACGAATGGAACACACCGCTGTACATCAATTTCATCGACCTGGAGAAGGCTTTTGACAGCATCCACCGCGAATCCTTATGGAAGATCCTGAGGCATTACGGAGTCCCTGCAAAACTTGTTCAGGTCATTGCAATGCTGTACAGCGATTTCAAATCCCAGGTTGTCTGTGACACGGAGCTCACAGACCCCTTCAACGTCAGTACCGGGGTGAAGCAGGGCTGCATTCTGTCGCCGTTCCTCTTCATCCTGGCCATGGACTGGATCATGAAGACTTCCACCGACAGTGAGAGGAGAGGGATCAGATGGACCATGACTATGACAGCAACAACAGCGCTGGAAGACTTAGACTTTGCTGATGACATTGCCCTGCTGTCACATCGCCACCAAGACATGCAGGAAAAAACAAAGGCCTTCTCAGAAACAGCTGGAAACCTTGGCTTGAAGGTCAGCACAAAGAAAACGAAAAGGATGAGAGTGAACGCCAGAGTCCAAGACAGCATCAAACTAAATGGAGAAGAAATTGAGGAAGTTGACAGTTTCACCTATCTTGGGTCCAAAATGTCAAACACCGGAAATGCGGAGGTGGAGATTCGAGCCCGACTGGCGAAAGCCAGCCAGGCCTTCGCCTCACTCAGGAGCACATGGAAGGCAAAAAACATCAGCCAGAAGATCAAACTGAGAATCTTCAAGTCAAATGTGATCAGCACCCTCCTTTACGGATCAGAATCTTGGAAGATGACCAAAACCATCAGTAACAAGCTTGACGTCTTCCAAAACAGATGCCTCAGGCGCATACTTAACATCTTTTGGCCAAACACCATCACCAACGAAGAACTCCACCGAAGAACTGAAACCGAGTCCATCACCACGCAGGTTCAACGAAGGCGTTGGCGATGGATTGGACATGTGCTCCGCCAGCAGACAGCAGACCTTTCCAGAGTCGCCCTACGATGGACTCCAGACGGCCGAAGAAAACGAGGCCGCCCAAAGGAAACTTGGAGAAGAACAGTGGAAAGGGAGATGAAAGGAAAGGGCTGGACATGGGGTCACCTAGAGCGGGTTTCAGCCGATCGACATCGGTGGCGGACTCTGGTTGAGGCCTTATGTGCAACCTGAAGCACGAAGAGGAATAGATAGATAGATAGATGTAAATGGTTGTGTTAATTTACGCAGGGTAGCTCGACTACTGTTCTTTGCAGTCGCTAGAGAGATGTTCAAGTCCAAGAGAATGAGATGTAACATATTTTTCATATTTACCAGAATCATTGTTGTTATCGTTAAACCTCCATTTGTCCAGGAACATTTTGGCCATATGTTTGTCGATTCTTTCTGTCATGCGATATGCATTGGGAGGTAGTGGATTATAACTATTTACTCACCATTCCTGTCCATCCGAGTTGTTATATTTTTCTTCTTTTTCTTTGTTCCAAACCCTTCAACATTTCAGCCTGCCAAGCTGAAAGATTTTTGACACTCGGTCTTGACCTCTTCACTCCACATTTCTAGTTTCTTTGTTCACCTGCCCATTGTTTGCACTAACATCAACAAGAATTTTAAACTCGTCCTGGCTGAAAAGGAAGGACTGTAAAGACATTATTTGCATACCTTCGCTGGAAGCTCAGGACAATGCGTCGCCAGGCTGAATAGGAGGTAGTCGATCAAAAGTGATGCTAAAACAGACATGATGATGGCATGTAAACAAACATTCGCTAGGCTATCAACATCCTATAACACGTGACTCGTGATCCTAGGCGAATAGCAATCCCATTTTGACGACCTTCGCGGCTCTGCCAGTAGAATGATAATGATGACTTAGTGGCATCGCTTTTCCGTTACTACATACCTTCATTAGACCTTGATGACCAGTCAGACGACACAGAGTCTGTTGTTGATGACTGTGTGTCTTTTGTTTCCTCCCTGCCTGGGATCGGGGTCAGCGGGGGGGCGTTAGTCGGTGTTTTCTATTCTGTTAGGTTGGCGAGGGCTAGGTTCTGACGGGGTCATCAAGAAGTGTTCTTTGTAAAGAACACGTGGCAAGACCAGTTGGAAAAGGGACACAGGAGGGCGGACTACAGTTTCTCTTTCTTTCTCTCTCCATCTTTCTTTCTTCCTAATTCTCTGGACGTGAGTGGGTGTGTGAAATTTCTGCGTGCAAGCGTGTTCACAAGCACGTGCTCCAGGTTTTTCTAGAATCATAGTTTTTTTTCTCATGTCCAGCCTGGAATTTGTCTGTAATTGTCCTCCTCAATATCCAGCAATTTTTTTCCATGATGATTTAATTTTCAGAGTTGTTGTTGGTTTTTTTTCTCGTGGTTTCTTGCGTGTCTGAGTGCTTGTCTAGTAAACGAATGACTTTTAAATTTCTTACCGCCTCTGTTTATTTTTTTAATGTGAAAACCTTTCAATTAATGTCGTGTACCGCCTGCTGTACCAAACAGCGTGCACAAATATTCGCCAAACTTGCCAACTTCACAACATCGCTTGTATTTGTAAATATCAAGGTTCTGAAATGTTTTCTCATTTGAGAAAAGTTTCGTGATCTGATCTTACTTTGTATTGACAAACATCATTAATGAAACTAATGACTTCAACATCCGGTTTGTTGACTTTTTTCTTGAAAAGTACGTCCTAATCAAATGTTGTGTTGAGGAGGAGGTGGAGGAGGAGGAATAGGAGGAGGAGAGGATGCTGATGCTGATGATTTTACACAGAAGAACAGACATATATATAATACATAAATATACCCACGCACATCGCTGATCATTTATCTGATTCTTACCTTTCAGAAAAGTTTCTACAAAGTACCATGCACTTATATACTCGCTATCCAAACGAAATAGGATTAGCCAGAGCAATATTGTGTTAGAAGCTTAATATACCACACTGAATTCGTTGGACTTGTAGCTTGGTATGCTTTTAAACATAGCATGAAAATTCCTTTAAACGATGAAAGTCATTTACTTCAGAAGAGTCATTAAATAATACGATGTTTGCACGTTTTATCCATTATCCTTTCCAACTTCAATTGTTTTCATATTTCATATTGCTGCTTCATTTTTGGATCTTCTTTATTTTTTATGTTATTGGATAAAATTTGTTTTGAGGCGTAAGGTTAAACGAGATTCTTCTGCACTAAAACAATTCTAACCTCTCCCCTTTGTTTCCTATGACATGTAATTCCGTTGTCAGAAATTCTCCTTTCAAGCTGCATGTAAATGAAGCTGCACACGAGCAATGTGGCTGACCTGGCGTTGAACTGGGAATAATTTTTACACATCCCTTTTCATTCTTATTCTTTTCAGTCACTAGGCTATACTTTCAGGTCAGCGTTCGGGACGCATTGTCATCTAAGTTTCTTTCGCTCCCATAGAGAATTCTTGGGAGTTGAGAATCTGTTGCCCATGCCTCATCTTTGCCTTCAGAAAAGGAAATTTTTTGAGGCTGTGGTCGAGTTCGATTTTCTACACCACAGGTTGATAAGCGTCCCGACTTCATCTTCTTGAACATAGAAGTGACGTGTACTAATTCCTAGGATCACTACCTGTATCCATCATTCAAGATAATGGTAAATGTCACTTGTGGGTGTGGGTCACATTGCAGTCTTCATAAGAGTCTTTTTTCTCATGCGAACTTTAGTATTGATGTCTGGCTGCTGTACTCTTGATCCAAGCTAAGCAAGCTGATCTGCTGTCTCATTCCTTGGGATTCCGCAGTGGCCTGGTATCCATTACAGAGCTACTCGGCCTCTATTCTGGCAATCTCTAGGTGTTTCTATAGAAGATCACGAGGTTTGTTTCCTGCAGGGCCTCGGTTAGGAAAACAACGTTTGAACATCCACTCTCTGAGTGGTGTAGCATTTTTCATTTCTTCCTTCTCTCTTCTCGCCTTTATTTATCTCTATTTTCTTTCTTACCTTTGCGACTTTCGGTCTTTTCCCTTCAATATATATTTTTCTGACATTTTCCAACTAAAACTTTCTTTCTTTCTCTTTTCATCATGTGTGTGTGTGCAGGGCCGCCGAGAGCCAGCCCGGGCCCCGGGACAGACGACCTCTCCGGGCCCCTTGTACTTGTAATCGTAAATTATTTTCCCAGTATATAATGTATGTTTACAATTCGAATCTCAATATCTACACTTCATTCAGTGTCACGACCGGTAGTCGGACATTGCGCATTCTTTACGAAGAACGACAAGAGATCACTTCAGATTGAGACGTTCTGTTATTTATTATACACCAAAAAGAAAAAATACTAAAAAAAAACATAAATTGTAATACAAGAATTTCCAGGTCAAATTAAACCATACAGCACAAGTTCACTGTTATCCGTTCTAAATCAGAAAGTATACATCCTAGGTTGGTTCAACACCGACACTACGGCAGCGCGCAGGCTGCTACAACAGTTCTCATACATATGTCCGTTTCAATCCACATCTAACGATACGTCTCTCCGAGCACTTTTCTAGCCACCAGCAATGTCCGTGTGCTCATAAATGTTCATCAAACACATTCACACAGTCCGTGTAAACCGTCTTATTCTCCCTCTAACGTTGACGGTGGAGATAAACAATGGGGGGTACGACCTTCCCCCTCTCTCTCTCTGGAGGTAAACTCAAAAGGCAAAAGTCTTACTTTGCGTTGTCGGCACCAGCGGACAATCAAATCGTCAGTGTCCTCGACACTCCATTGCACAACTTTTTAAAGACGACAGCGACGGCCCTCCACGCGGTCGGTGTGTCGTCGTCGTTGTCAAGTACGAGAGTGGAGCCCACTTGCTCAACACTCCCCAGCTGTGATGAGATGCTGCCCGCCTATAGTCGTCGGCTCGGGTTGTTCTTCTCTGGAACTTCTCAGCTCGGCGATGTCCACCGCTCCCAGTAGCAGATTCGGCGAGGAACCTTCAGCAGCAGTTCTACTGAAGTTGCGATCCCCAAAACACAGCAACAGCAGCGGCTCCGTAGCAAACACGGTACAGCAAGTCCGTCATCAATACACTCCACTCACAATTAACACAATTAACAGCCGCCGCTGTATCAATCAGCTTCTCGATCGCTGGATGGCTCTCTCCCCCCCCTCAACTCGCTGCTCGATACTCCCTCTTGTTACTCGTTTCTCCCTCCCCCCACCCCCCCGACGGACGCTACGGTCCGCCTTAAATCTTCACCCCCAGTCCACTAGACCAGGTGTCGCATTCTTTCAGCCGCACGTGAGGTCCGAAACTCACGTGGGGTCCACGACCTCTATATCCGTCAACTAATTACGCCGTTGACTGTCCATCGCAGAGGGGCACACACACACACAGGGCTGGCTACGCCACCCCGCTCCCCCCTCCATTTCCTTTCACCAAACTCAGGCGCAATTGCCACAAAAAAAAAAAAAAAAAAGGCGGCACGGACTGATCCGTGACATTCAGTAACGAAATATAGACTGCAAACAGTAGGACAAGTGCACTAGGATCTACATCACTACTTGAACATAAAGTTGTTTACATGCGAGTGGTTAGTAAATGAGGACAAATGATGTTAAAGGATCAGACTTGTAGCACTTGAGGGGTATGTGCATGAGTGCGTGGTGCGCATGGCACTGGCATCGATATAAATCCACACATTTTGTCAAACTCAACTAAATTTGACAGGAAGATTATCAGGCAAACGGACATCACCTGGACAAAATGCAGTACCCATGCTAGTAATGAATGCAAGAAAGTGAATGAAATTGTACCCGTTACATTTTACTCTACCGTGGGTAAGTAGACCTCTTCGTTGCAAAGGCGTAAACTTTGAAAAAGATTGCTTATAAGGCCTGCAAGATCTCGCACACTGTTCTATTTAGTAAAAAAAAATAGTAAAATACAGTCAAATCTCTCTACTATGCCACCCCGCTACTATGCCCCTCTCAGTATTGTGCCACTTTTGCTCGGTCCCGACTATAAATTCAATGTAAACAAAAATTTACTATGAAACTATTGTGTGACTGTTAAAAGACACAAGTTGTGAAATTCCACGCAGTGCTCGATTATTATACTGTACGGTAGTGTGGGACATCGCAGTTAGTGGGGATGGAACATAGCACGCACACAGGGAGGGTGGAGGCTGGCGATGTGGGGGGTGGTGGTCGCTGGCCGGGTGACAGCGGGAGAGCGGGATGGGGTCGACTAGCGACAGGATGCAGGTGTGCGGATGTGGTTGGGAGGGGTGGAGGATGAAGAGGTGAGGGGGAGAATGACAGAAAAATAGAAATGTTTAGCATATTTTAGCTGAATCGTAATAGTTCATAGAACAAAGTTATACAGTACTAATATTGTCATTTTACCTGCTGACTAAAAACTTGTAACCAACATGTCAAATGGCTACGTAGAGGGGGCTGTCGTACCAGAAATAACACCGAGATTGAATTCCGCACTGAAGTTTTTTATTCAGTTTTGCTCAGCGTCTGGCCTAACTGCTCTCTCTCAAATTCACAAAAGCTGCCATCCCACTGTCAGTCCTACTATTTCTTCTCCCTACCCTCGAACATTCTAGCCCTTCTTCGCAGACATTTTACTTTGAACATTGCTACATTGTTGAACATCATGTCCTCCCTCGCACAAGGCATTCTACCTTTTACATTGCTGCCGTGCTGAACATTCTAGAATATAGATGCAAATCTACAACCCAAAGACATTATACTTACTTCGTACACTACTAGAGTGCTACAAACTTAATGAGCTTTTCTCACAAACTTCATTATTGTCAGTCAATTTGAGACGCTAGTCACTCTGATTGACACTGATGTTCCTGCCTTGTCAAATGCTATTTGCCAATAAACAGAAAATCATAGAAGCATAAATAAAAACTAGTGTACTGACCATAATAACAAAGTGCCGCGTATCTCGGCTTTTCGAGTCTAGAAGACAGCGTGCGACAGGCAGGAGAGTGCGGTGTGAAATTAAGTGACTATCGCTATCTCTAAGGTCCAACTGTCCAAGCTTTCTTTGGTCCAATGACTCCGATCGAAAGGGATGGGAAAATTAAGTGTCAGGTCAAACACACGGCGACTTTACCACTGACTCGTCTATCTCACAAAAATATCAGTCTACACCTCAAATTTGTTCCAAACCCCGACCATTTAATTCCGTCCGTGGAGTCTTCCAGAAACTATCACACCCCCACCCCCTTTCCCTTTTGTCGTGTTGTCAGCAACAATGCATTACGGCCCACGATGGCCGGCATGGGTGGAAGTTGCTGTCATCTTAGTCACTGGCCTCTAAACTAAAACATAATTTGCCTCTACCTTGATTGTGGGGTTCAAGACATGGAGAAATTTAATGAAAACGTGGACAAACTAACACTTATGTCATAACTCATAACACATCTGTAAACTTTTCTTTTCTTTCATTCTTCATCGTGAAACAAATATACGTTACACGAAGCTCCTTTAAAAACACATTCAAATATATGTGATAATTCGAAAAGCAAATGTCGCAGCCACCGCAAACCTCAAAATACAGCATCATATATGACAGCTTCCTTGAAGACAACTAGCGCACAATCAGAAAGATTCCGAGGTGGCTTTGGGGGACGGATGGCGGGTAGATAGTATCTCCTTTTTACCGGGAGCTTTGTCGGCAAAGAGCAAAAGAACCACCGTGATCAATTTATAAACCTAATATTTGCGGGACAGCAGTTTTTAAAATGTTTTGCAATAATGTGTTCTAGTTTGCTGGCTGCGATAGTATTACAGGATAATATAGTCTCATTGTATCAAGGATCTACTATGGAGACTAATGTAGTTGTTTGCATGGTGATGGAGATACGGTTAAGGAAAGTCTCAGTGTTGCTTAGTAACTACGAAAAACAGCAGCCTTGATGTCTCTCGCTTACAGGCTGCAGCGCCAGGGGCGGGCCCCCACCATGTCGGTTCACAGAGTGGCCACACATCAGTAACTTACCTGCCTGATCTCCATTGTTCATTCCGATTTGCTTGCAGGGCCCGCCCCCTCCTCCATTCCCCCCCTCCCGTAGTGGCACCTGTAGCCAGCAATCTCATGGCACGAACGTTCTTCAGGGCGGTTGACACGCGATAAAATCTTTGGTGTCCAGCGGCCGTCACCTCTTGGCTTGTCCAGCGAGAATATGATAATTGCTGACTACACTTCTCACGACAGGCCCCAGCACCCCGAAATTGTATTCTACAGACTTGAAACTCAACTTCTGCATGTGTAATGCTTGAGTGTTCTGTCCTTAGACCTTTCTTTAAAAGAAAAAGAAAAGGAGAAGAAGAAAAAAAAAATCCACTGACCAAGGCCGGGCCCCCTTGACAACCGCGGGCCCGGGTACACCAGACCCCCCTGTCCCCCCCTCTCGTCAGGCCTGTGTGTGTGGTGTGTTGGGGAGGACGCGTGTACAGGTGAGAGAGAGAGACTGGTGACATTCTCGTGTGTGACACATTGTTTGTAATGGCTACAACTAGTGCAAAGATGGTCTGTTCACTTTTACGGAACACCTCCTTGCTGACAAAAGCATTACCAGTTATTAACAAGTCACAATCATTGCTCACGTGATAATATCAAACTGAGTCCGTTTACAGAAACTCTATACCAGCCGCTGCTTGACACCGAAAATAATGACCCGTAAAACTACACAAATCACATGCATTCGTTAGAAAACAGCGGATTTGTTTAATTAACCAGTGGATTTCCAAAGAGCAAAGAGAATTGTATTATCAGAAGTTTTGCTTTGTTTTACATTAGCCGTGGGCGACAAACGATTTTCCTGATGTGAACAGAACTGTATCGAAGGAATATCTAAAGTTCATTGTTAGAAACTCCTTTGAATTTTACTTTCGAAAGATTTTTCTTCATATCATTGAAACCTTCATGTGCGCATTGTGGCGAGAGTGGGCAGAGTATGTCCATTGATGCGGGAAAGCGAGAAATAAGAGAGATAAAAAAATGTGGAAATGGAATACAAAAGAGATGGAGAAGATGAAAAAAAACAAGAAAAAGATAATGTATCCAGTGGCATTCACGTAAAAAGACTGTCTAGCTTCGGAGAACTGACCACCTGGTCCTGTCTGGACACCTGATGTCCGTGGTCCTCTGTTCAGATCGTCAACATTGCTTGTTCAGACAGGAAACAGGCGGTCACCTTCCCCTTCCGATGGATGGACGGATGTAGCGGACTGTTGCAGCACCTGCGGGAAAGAAAGACCTTAAAAACGTGTTAAAGCTTTTATCTATAAAAAGACAATATTTATACACAGAAGGAGGTGAAAAATACACCAATATCTCTATTTATAGCTCTTATCTGGCTATGGGATTTGTGTGTGTGTGTGTGCGCTGGTCTGTCTAACTTTTTTCAATACCACATATTTCATAGATTACTGGGGTTTGCAGCGCTGCTATAGCCTTTTAAAGGGCCATCATCCTTGGTGAGAGAATCAGGATAGATAACTCGTTTCTGTTGACCTCATCCTGCTAAGCATTAATCTCATAATAAGAGGTGGATTCCAAATGTGAAGGGTGAAACCAGTGAAGGAGGAGAAGAGGAGGAGGAAATTTTTTAAATAATTGAAGAAATCTCTGGCAGACTGACAATGGCTTCAGCTTCCAGAAAAGGAAGCAACTCTGTTGAACCTTCTTGTTGGTATATCATCGAAGTCTCTTGTCAAAGATGGTGTCCAAGTACTTAAATGTGCCGTGATTGTCTATCTCTTCGTGATTGGTGTAGAATTCCTATGGAAGTTCAAGACAAGTTCTTTGGTTTTGCTGACATTGGGTTTTAAAAGAAATTGTCACAGCAGCAGGTAATAACTACATCCAATTCTATGTCATGTGGTCTGGTGTGGTGTGGTGTGATGGGGTTGGGTGAGGTGGGGTGGGGTATATGCACGCGCTATTCCCACAGCATTAGCGTGTCCACGTGTGAACTGTCAGCTCCAGCTAATTCAGGTTTTCACCCGCAAACAAGATGTACACTCCTAGTCTGAGCATCAGGCTGTTGAAACGGCGAAGCGTTGCAGTGTTCACTCTTCATGAAATCTCCATAACTTAATAATTCAGACCCGGTTATTGTGAATGGCCTAGCTTCTTCTCTCCGGTCAGTATTTGTGGCAAATATGACAACCTCTTGCCACCCTTGTTAGCTTGTTTGTTTGTGACCCCCATCTCGGAATTTCCATCCATATCGTGTTGATCAATTTTTTTCTTTACCTGTGTGCTTGCTTGTCATCTTAGTCTCCAAGAAAAAGGAGTGTTTCTGCAAGTGTGTGTGTGTGCGCACGCGTGCGTGTGTCTATGTATGCATATTTGTCTCTGTGTGCCGGAGCACAAGAGAATGTTTAGACCCGCGCCATATTTGCACGAGAGTCACGCTTAATTTTTATTTGCTCATTCTCAGCCCTTATTTTCCAGGAAGGTGGCCTGGAGAGGCTGAGGACCACTTGCTGACTGTTTGCCCACAGAAAGTCGCAAGGAGGCTTAGAGGCAAGCCACTCATGACTACTCCCTTCTAGTCTTCACACACTTTCCTACTCCCACCCCAACCCCCCTCTTCCCACTTCACTCGATGCCGTTCATGAGCATGAATATTTCGTTCTTCATCACTTCATCACTACTCTTTATTATTTGATCTGATATCTATATCAGCCGCTTTTATAGGTTTTTTTCTTGCAGTTGTTCCTTTTCATTTCAATCTTTTTGTTTATTTATTTTATTTTATTTTTTCTTGCCCTTATTATCTTTCTTGTTTTTCTTAAACTTTTCTCATTTTCTCCTATTTTTGTGCTAGATGATGTGTTTTCTTTTTTTTCTGTTGTTATTTCGTAGTTTTACCTTTGTTTATTGTTAGTTTCTGTTAATTTTTCTTGTCCCTGATTTTCCTTCAGTTTATTAAAATGATGTGTTTTGTGCTAATCATGATGGCAATGATAACAGTGATTGGCAAGTGATCCTCAATGACAGAGAAGAAAACATTTTAAAATAGAAACTTTGTACAATTTGCTTTTCCTTCATCATTTATTTCTTCGTTAACAAAGGAAAAAGCACTAAGAAAAGTAAACAAATGAATTTCCCTATTTCTACACAGTATCTGAGACAGGTCTATTGTTCTTTCTGGAACCTTTCTGTCTGAGGACTTCATTGCTTCCACCGTTTGTCATACGATAGTCAGTCTTGGGTCTGTCTATGGCTTCCAGTTCACTGTCGGGTTCTTCATCGTCTGCAGCTCTCTTTCCCAGATGTTAAATATTGCTTTCTCGTATTTAATGTGTAATTAAGCTTATGGTGTCTCCATTTGCCTTCATTGCAAGCCGTGGCGAACAGTCTGAGAGCTGTCCATGATAATTTCCACTGAAGACATGAAGACGTGACTTGAAAAAGAGTTCTTAACACAACCTTAAAAAATTATTGGGTTTTTTTCAGAGCTCAAATTGCCGTCTATGAAGACTGGTAGTGGGTAGAAGAATGCCAGTTATGTGATACGGTAATGAGTTTATGCCTTTTTCAACTGTCTGGTTCTGCAGTGAACAAGAACGTCCAGAAAATTACATTCATCATCTTTCCTTATCGTCGCCTTCCGTCTGGAGTCGTCTACCGGTCATCTAAGGAATAATCTGTCGCAGAGCCAATGTTATAAGCCTGTTATATGTTATCTGTTGAGCTATAAGATGCTTCGAAGACGACACTGTAGACGCTGTATATGAAAGAAAAATTGTCGGGTATTATTTACTAACAAAATGGCGAAAGTTTTTTTCCACGCCTAGATGGATTGTATACTTTTTAATAGTTTAGAAATTTGAAGCACATAAAAGATAGTCAACTTGCTATGAATTTCCTAAATAGACGGTTCAATTGTTATTAAATTTTAAAATGATGTGGATTTTGTCTATTATATGAATTGTCGCAAGTGTTACGATTTCTGTATTTTGTATCTATGTCCTCCAAAAATAAATTTATTTAAGTCTCTCAAAATTCGGCTTTGTTGGCAAAGTACCACCACAAATCCTTTATTTTTAATATTTGTTTTCTGGTTTTCGGTAGAGCTGTAATAACTGCAACGGAAAAACTCTTTGTTATAGTTTCTTTCCACACACTTCGCCTCTCTATCCTTCTCTACCTTCCATCCCCTTCCCTGTAATTTATTCTTCGTCACCATGTCCTCTTGCTAAAACAACAAGCTAAAAGTATTTAGTCTTACGGTGAGTTTAATAGTATTGCTTAGAATAGAAACAAGCTGTTAGCTTTTCTATCCCAACCACTCATTACCTAAAAACAAAACGATGTTGCCTTTCACCAAGCTTGATCCCGCGGTTTCTCTCTACCATTCCGGACATCCTGTTTTAAAACCTGTTCCGAAATGGACCACAAGGTAAAGCCATTGCACTTTTCTCTGTTTGCTCGCATGAATGACAGCGAAGCAAGCCGCATTGTCACCAAGAAGGCACGAGGGATTGTATTCTTGAGCACCGTACCTCATACTGTTCACAAAATCCCTGCGCAAACACAGGGACTTAAAAGCCAGTCGATCCTCCATCTTTTGACGAACCTATCACGGCTTCCTCGGGCGAAGCGTCCGTATAATGGCCGGCCATTAGCTTCTGGGTCTGGTAAGTGTTTAATCAACAGCAGACGACAGTGGACTTCCGCTCAGCTTCAGAACCCGAGTCCCGGCCAGTGGGAAGGGAGAGCAAAGCGGCCACTTGCTCGCGCGACAACGTAGAAAGGGGGCGTAATTAGAGTTGGGGGAGAGGAGATGGATTGCAGGCTGGAACGCAACAAGAAAACATCCTTCTACCATCTTAGTGGAGAAACTTCCTTGTCAGCGCCATTTTGGATGAAGCCAGGAGGAAAGGGTACATGGTGTAGTAGGGATCTTCAATCACTATCGTAGAAGGACTGGATTGTTTGGCACCCCGGGTGACCCTTCCTCCTTTGGCATTCGGGAATAAACTCCTTCTCGGGAACCTTGAGTAACCTCCTCTGGGGTAACCCTTGCACTTGGTATCCAAAATAAATACTCCCTGGAGTAACATGGACAAACCCTCTCTCTGGATCCATAACCTTCCAGAAAATAGTTTTCAAACAAGTTAGGGTTAAAAATGTATATATTATTATAAATATACTAACCTCTTAAGTAACATTTCAAAGGATTACAAAACTTGCAAAAAGCTGAAGGTACCCCTCGTTAATGTCTAGACCACTGACAGAATTCAAATCATAAACTAAGCTAGCTCTATTGATTGCAGCATTAGGAGTAAGGCTTTTATGGGAGGAAAAAAAAGTCTGAGAAAGGTGTGCTGGCTGAATGTTCTCCCCTCACTCTCACTATTTCACTTTCTACCTGTCTTTAAATCAATGAGATCAAGAAGTACCACGTCTCCAACATCAAAAAATTAAAAAGGAAAACTTAGTCCACCACACCAAATGCGTCATCGTGGATGCTTGTCGTTGCTGCATCGTCGTTGTCCTCCAAATCATTTATTACCGTCGCTACTATTATTTTCCTCATATCGTGGCATACTTGGTTCATTTCCTGTCTAAATCCCTTCAGATCTCCTCTGTTCGACATGATGAACAAGGAAATAAGCTTTGACATCGATAAGTAATTTCCGAAGACTAAACCCGTTTCCCAAGCAGAGTCCTCCTAACACAGAAGAGACGGTGTCTGAACCCAAGGCACAAGAGGAAGTAAATCTATCTGTCGTTGTATACATACTGTATGGAGCCGACCCAGAGTTCTCCCTCCACGGGAACCTCCAGACGAAAGGAAACGCATCATTTATTCTGGCCTCCGCAAACACAGCGCCCTCTGCTGGGTGTTATGTTCATAGCTATCATCACACTTTGTTAAGATTTTTTTTTTCGCTCCTGTGTCTGTCCTCCCCACCACGCATTTATCTGCGAAAGTGCTAGAAATCTCAATAGGGGGGTTTTCTGGTTTTAGCAGGGGAGACCACTAGCTTCACTTCCCGCTACTAATGACGTACTAGGACCAGGCAGCAAGAGGGATAGAATATAACCCTGTCGGAAAGGCGTGTGTCTGATAGGTGCAGCGTTTATTTGACAATAATTTTCTTCATACTTTGCCGAGTGTCCATCCATCTCGGCCGCCTGACCCGTCAGAAACAATATCCGGTCGTTTGGATAAAGTCCTCTTGCCTTACGAGAAGGGTAACCTCAAACCGCCTTTAATATCGAGGGTCTTCTTGAGAGCCAAACTTGACCTGCAGAGGATTTCTAGATGGTGTTTCAGTCAATTGAAAGTCTCGTGCATGCCATCATCTCTAATGTCGGTGTATGATGGAAAAATACCGTGTACTTACCTTAAAAGTTCTGCTTCTAGAAGTTTGTTCCTCCATCTCTTTATTTCGCTGTCTCGTGTGAAGACGATAATGACTGAGCTTGTAAAGCGTACTTTATGCCCTCTGACATTGTGCTCCTGTGATTCCGAGTGGTTTTTTTTAATGGATATATATATATGCCTCTCACTTTCTGTGATGTGGTGTCACAGTAAAACCTCGATATTAACACTTGCTAAAATCCACCAAAATCAGATCATAACTGTGTAGGAAAATTCACTGGCGTGCTTTCATTTCACAAAGCATTAAACCAAACACCTAGAAATTCAAGTTTATTTGATTAAATGTTGAAGATAAAGCGCTTGAAATCATGTCAAAGTGATTTTTTGATCGCTCATGCCCACTTGTTTTGCTCTTGTCTGCGCTTGACTGAAGATTTATAGGGGAACTAACTCTCCACTTCAGAGCAATTGATGTCACGGGTCAGCGGTCATTTCTAGCCAGAACCATAGCGCCCAGCCATATCGACCCCCTGCTTGAGTCGAATCGACCCCGCCATGATCAGATCGTCCAACAACAGTCCAATCGACCCCGGCCTGAAAGATGAATTGGACGAGACGGTCATGGCGGGGTCGATTCGACTCAGGTGGATGGTCGATGTGGCTGAGGCGATGTGGTTTTGAGTTAAAATAACTGATCACCCAATAAGCAAGCAGTCGCTTTCAAAATATACTTAAATTTATTTTTACATTATTTCGTACAGTGCAAACAGACCAGAAACAGTCTCTTTTAAAAAGTTCTTATTGCAGAGGTCCTATTGTGGTTCTTTCACCGCTAAAGGTGCATGAACAAGGACTCGCTACCATCTGAGGTTCGCCATCTTCCGTTGCCCAATCGAAAGAAATAACAGGCCTTGTTTCCCTCCTTTGCACGCACCGCATCCAAATATAGCATAATTAGCACCATGCATGACTATCTTCTTTCGACAGACACTCTTATTGTGACAGCTCAACAAGAAAAACAAGACATAAACAAGAGCTGCCACACTGAAAACACTATGAACCGAAGTTTTTACTGCATGGAGCTTCTCTGACATGTGCAGGGGCGCTCTGGTGCAAGGAACACACAGATATTCATCCATCTTTCCATAAATCTCTGGAAACCCTTAAAGGTTTAGGGTTGTGAATTTTTTTTTTTTTGCAAACACGGATGATGCCAAACTCGTGCCGTCACGATTGGCCACAAACACATCTTATTAATGCATGGCCTCAGCTCTCCACTTGGGCTGGAATAAAAGTATACATATAAATAACAACATCTGTGTTGGTGATATGTGTAGTTATGGTATCTCGAGAAAGGAAGCAGAGTATTCAGTCAATGTTTGGTAAATAGTATAACCAGTCCCTAGAAAATAAATTACTCTCCACTAAACCTTTAACACGTTGACAAAGTTTTTCGCCCGTTAACACTGAGATAAAACTACTACTTACATCGATTCAATATTTTGGATTGAATATTCTGCTTCAATCACTAAAAAATTTCAGAATCTGATACTGTTCGTGATCCAAATAATGAGGATTCACCAAGTCCTATTTATTCAGTCTTCTTCCGCTTAACTACACCCTCAGAGAAAATAGCGACCAGATTAGGAACAACTGTCCAGATCATCTTACCTGTCGTTAGTGAAAAGACCTGTATAAACGACTTGGTAATTATCACTCGTGTCGGGTTGACTGTACCAGACAGGTTAGCTCCGGTGTCATGGCAGCCTGATCGAGATTAGCCTCCCTTAACCCTGACCTACTATGCACTTTTAAACGTGCATGAGAGGAAATAAGAATATAAATAAAACACGTAGAATGCATGAAACCATCAATGAGACATCTTATAATATAACAGTTATAGTATAACTGAGTCTGGTTTGTCAGACTCTGCCAGCTCGACCCTTTCATAGTGTAACGGGTATGCGACTGGCTGCACGAGAGACTGACAGTCTTTATACTTCCCTCGCCATGGCTGTGAGAGTTCTTACTAACATTCTCAAACCTAGCTTTTCTTTCTGCGGTTTTGAGTTCGAGGTGTTAATTAAAGCTACGAATGGAGTCTTGAGAACACCACATGCTCTGGTCTTTAACTGTAGTTGAACATTTTAATGTTAACTCTTCATGCCTGCGTGCTGCAGATTGGACAATGACCGGTCGAGTGTGCAACAGAGTTGTCATCATGTCTCTTCTGCGGTCATCCGGGCATCGAGCGACATAATTTCCATTAAGGCCAAATAGTCGTAAGGACATGTCATGCCATTCTTACCTGGAAGTTCTTTTAACAAATTTATGTCTTGTACACTTACAAGTTTCATTTTAGAAGAGTGGTCCTTTCTTTTCTGGCTTCACTGGACCTTCTTACCTATAAGCTTCATCTCATATCTAAGCAATTCTTTATCTGTTTATAGTGATATATTTTCAAGAAATAAAGATACCTTTACTACGATGGTTTTCTGAATTACTAGGGTAAGAGAACTTAAAGATCTTATATTACTATAGGGAGCTTTTTATGAGCTAAAACTCTAGCTCATACATTAGCAGCACCACCAACACCTATATTTCTGTAAGCTGTTTTCGAGTGTTTAAGACATGAAACACTCATTATTTGCTTCCTATATTTGTTGTTGCTGTTTATTGTTGCTTATTTCAATCCTCTACTCTTACCAGGTAAGTAGAGTTGACTGTCGTTTTTTGTGTGTTTCTACTGTTTGGTCTCATCTTTAACTTTCTGGACCTGCCGACATCATTGAATCCTTCCTCTTTCATGGTCTTGCGCTCGGCAGCTTGTGTTGTGTGAATAGCACTTGTCTTGGCCAAGATACTGTGTTTGTGTGAGTTGTATGTAAATATATATTTATATGTAAACATTCTAGATGCGAAATTTGCTGGATTTCCTTTTTTCTCAGTCTCAAGAAAGCAATACATTGTTGTCACTTCCTCCTCTGCTGATCATCATTTTTTTGGAATGTTCGTGATGCACTCTGTCCACAAAACAACAGCGTGTTTAATGAAGGTTATGCTCAACGACTTTTTTATAACAGACACAAAATTATGAAAGTGTAAAGGCCATGAGAAAGTGTCAGGCCAACTATTTTGTTTGCAATGTTTAACGAACAGGTACCATTGTCCCGACTTCTCACACGCACACACAAACACACACACAAGTCACTGAGGTATCCGATGAGCTGAATGGTTGCAGACGCAGCCTGAGGTTTCTTTCTCTTTTCGGCAAAATTCTGAACGCATAAAGAGGCAAGAAAACCGTCAGTGACATGAAGGCCTTGCTGTCAATACTTAACGATAAGGCACCATTGTCCGCGCTTAAAGGGAAAAGAAAGTCAGATGGTGAATTGGTCTTAATAAATATTGACACGATCAAATGAGTTTCTTACTAACAATCACGTCTTCGGTCCAATGTATGAAGGCCGCCATATTTCTGGATTTTTTCTCAAAAGAAGGTGCTGAACGTACTGAAGCAATAGCAGCAGTTTTGCAGCGGACCCATTTATGGAAAAATTTGTCTAAAATGCTGTAATACTGTCAGGAGTTTGAACCACTGGCTAGTTTGATCTTAATTCATAGTTTGCGAAAATCAGGTAACGCTTATAATTTATGGAAAGACATAGCTTACAAGAAGAGCAAACAGACTTGTCTTGTTTACATCCTCTCTTTGAAAACATAGGGTGCGTATGGAGGACTAGTTTCATTTGTACGTGGATCTGTAGCAACCATACTACCAGTGTAACCTATGATAGAAACCCTAATGCCAATGCAACCTGTTTCAAAGCAAATCACGTTGAAGGAGGATCATTCAGTTTCCGAATGGCACACTCTATTTTTCACACACATTTATCGTTGAACCTCTAACTTCTTTCATGACGATCGTCATGTCCAAACACTCAGCAGCTACATTGAACCTTCATGTTACTGTTTATAACATTTTCCTATGTCGCATATAAAAATGGTATCAAATTCCTTCAACCTTTGATAACTGAGCTCTTGTCATCACTGCACGATCTCCAACCCAGGATTCCCAGCGTTTTGACCTCCACAGGTCAGGAGGCTGACGGACACGGGAGCCGCCTCAGACCTGAAATTTATAGTGTTTGTAAGTAAACAATCTTTTAGTTGTTTGAAATTTTGCTCGAATATTCAGAGCGTGTTTGTCACGTGATCCCAACTTCCATAGGACTTGCTTTTTCCTTTAATATTCGCTGTAAAGAGGTGGGTGGCTGCACGGCTTGCCAGCTTTGATCGGTTGACTTCCCTGCAGACAGGAAAAGCTGTAGAACCAGATGACAAGAGAGAAAACACTGTCACGAATCAAGAGCACATTTCAACATACAGAAGCCCTAGTACTCCAGTCGAATAAAATTCAGTTTTTAAAAAAAATCTGGTATCAAAAGAACGAACACTTCATCAAGCCACAACAGCCTCAAGCCATAGCTCCAAACAGGAATTTCCTAAGCCCAAGCCTAATCGGAATGCAAATAGCTCTGAAAATCCACTTGCTATCGGACGCTCAATAACCAAGTCCTTTCGGGTGGAGCCAATCCTTGATACAAATCTTCTAACACCTTACTAGACTTCTTGTAAAGAGAGCTCTGGCACAGCAAGTGCATTACCTCCCCTGCATTCTTCCGTGCCTTCCGTCAAGTGGGAAAACTGATAAACTCCACGAAAACAGAAAAAAAAACTCTTCGTGGCCTGATTAAATCAGCTGAAGAATTTCAACTGTCCTTTTCCCTAACTAGCAGAAGCATTTCTCCTCATTCCCACCCTCTGGGGCCGAATGTATATCCTTATCTCCGGGTTATCTCCTCCTCCCCTAAACTCAATACCTACACTACAAAACTATACAATTTCATTGCCTAATGAGACTTATTCACGAACATATCTTGCTGTCAGATGTTTACAGGAAGGTTGTGAACGTTGGGTGAAAGCAGAACAGAGCTGAGCGCCGTTCGCCAACGAGGTGTCATGTCCGTTAACTTGTTTAAGCAGATGCTGAACTTTACCATCCTCAATCTTAAAGCCAGCTTAATCGACCCCCGCTTTGGTCCTTGAGTGAAGACCTACCATGGTCAATAACATCCTTTAAATCATTCCGTTGGAAACGAGGATAAAATTCATTAAGTTGTTGGAAAAATCTTTACTTTAGTCTTCTTCGATCTGAGTGTTGCTCATTATGAATTTTCAACCCCTCCGAAGCATCTTGTTTCCTGTCTGAAAATAAGTTCTACCTTTTAATGAACTTCATCGTGAGCACATGGATCTCCTTTCTAAGCTGTTTCTTACTTCTTTATATTTTATCTTTCTCTTGAAAGCTGTTTTTCTCATTTAAACCGCTGTTTAATGACTCATGGATAGTTGTTCGAGCGATTCTGTTCTCACAAATAGAATCTAATCAAAAACAATTTTAGCCGCTTGATTTACACTTTCAGAAGAATTAATAAAATATTTCAGTGCAATCCAAAGCCCTCTGTAGTGTTACCTGTAGACCCATAGGCAAGACGGTGAGCACGACATCATCAGCCGACATGTTAGTTCTGCTGGCAGGGCATTAAATACAAACAAACAAACAAACCAACAAACCTGTTAGTTCTGCCTCTGTTTCCTGTTCTAGGAGCCCACAACTCTTTCAGTCCAGTGCTAACTCTGTGGTAGCCTTACCTCTGCTTTGTGGTTACTGCCCCTGAAAAGATCGTGCTTGTCCTCCCACACGCTCATCGTACCACGCATTAGTATGTCATCATTCGGGTCGTCATCAACCTCATCTTCGTAATCTGCTCCTTCTTTTTTAATGGTATGGACTCTTATTCCAACTTCCTCAACGCCTTCTGCCCTGCGAAATGTTTTACCTTGAATGGGTTTCTAATCAATTTCGAGGAATCACCTTTTTATTTCTATTAAACAGTTCTCAGCTTGCATTCCCTCCATGTGGCCATACTTTGCATGCGCACTTCTTTTGTTTTACATCCGGAGGGGAAAAACCACTGATAACACTGCTGAAAAATCTGTGCTGATGTTTTTCTCAACCATTCAAACTTATTTTTCATTAGAAAGTTGTGAAAGTTATTAGCTTTAGATAACACACATTTTTTATAATATTCATTAATGATCAGCAACATGCATTTAGACGTTTATAGTTTCATTTTAATACCTTTTAAGAAAGTTGTTTTTTTTTATCAGAATCACAGCAGCTGGTGACTAGAGTACGGATGTAGATATCTTAAACTTCTGGGTAATTTTGTTTCATATACTTAAAGGTAAAAATGTCTGTCTGTCTGTCTGTCTGTCTGTCTGTCTGTCTGTCTGTCTGTCTGTCTGTCTGTCTGTCTGTCTGTCTGTCTGTCTGCTTGCGTACACACGTTCGCTTTTGCCTGTGGGCGATCATGAGCGCGTGCCCGTAAAACGTTTACAAACGAGAGACAGACAGAATCGGAAAAAGAATACAAAACGAAAAACATTACCGAGAAGGAAGACCAAATGAAGACAACAAAGAAAGTGGTTAAGTGCCAGCGGACAAGAGCGATAAAAGGACAAAACGGATGTGACAGGTAAAGACAAAGATAAGAAGACACATGGTGATAAAGAAGGGAGGCAAGGGACCCAGTCACCGTGAGGAAGACAAAATAGAGGAATGAACCGAACCAGTAACGAAGAATGAACGTCGAATGAGTGATAGAGGAGTGTGAGATGAGCTGGAAAGACTCCCCTGATCCCCAGAGCCGCGCGTGCTCCTCTCGTAAATCAGGTCCCAGCCTCGGTTTGGGTTGCTTCAAAATCGATCTTTGTCGAACTCCCGGGGAGCAAGTGTCATGTTTCGCGCTTACTTTGAAGTGAAAGAAGGTAGACATAATTGGTCTTACCCGTTCTATGCCTCCCCTGGCCTACCGCATGTATTTCGTCTTTGGAAACTGCCTGTAGGCGGCGTTCATTAAGCGCTGACGAAATTTGAAGTGAATTTCGACCTGGGATCAATACAAACTTCATTAGCAGAGCTGGGTTAAAGGCAACGGTTGAAATATTTGTTTACGAAAGTCGTAAAAAAGCATGTCGTGTTGACGCTAACAGAAGAGGAAAAGAAGGTCTGTAAAAAAAAAATGGTCTGGAAATGAATAAAACACGGGTGAATATTTGGAAACATTGTTGATTATGAGTCACAGCAGTCGCGTGTGTTTTTTGGTTAACAAATATTAAAGATACAGGTGTGTATTTAAACAGTGCAGTAAGCTTCTAGTCTCTCTCTCACACACACACACACAAAATTGCTACTTTTAGAATATTTTCTTTTTTATTTCATTGAAATTTTGTTTTCTGTGATAACTTTTTTTGCGTTTGAAGGTTGAAGAAATCTCGTTAGGAAGCCAACAGGTCAAGAAGGGTCAGAGGTTCATGTCACACACTAGATGTCGTCAAGGGCTTGTATTCATGGACGTCGGTTAAGCCTTAACCGATGCTGGTCACGTGACTAATCGTCGGTTAGCGCGACATGAGCTCAAATCAACGGTGGTGTCCCCTTACGTTAAGTCGTGAACCCGATGGTTAAAGATGGCGGCAATTGTTTTGCTCAGTGTGTTTTGATATTGGGTGGGAGTGGCCTCCAGTGGATGCCTTGCCCGGTGTGGCGACAAAGTAGAAACACTCCGATGCATAAAGCTCTTCAGTCTGCTGACAATGTTTCTACTTATCGTCCGTCCCCATTACCCTTGAACCCGAGGTGCAGGTCACTGTTTCGTAACGGAAGGATTTTTTTCTTGACTGGACGAATTTGTACTTTCTTGCTAACTTATCACCATATAGTTTGGGGTTGATTTTTGTCCTTTTTTTTTCTTTTTTTCTTCGTTCGCTCATTCTTTTCATTCATTCTTCCGCCTTTATTTATAATTTTATTTGTTCGTCCTTCTTTAATTCGTTTGTTTTCTCCTTTTTATTTATTTCTTCACTTTCTTTTTTCACTGTCTCGTGTAAAATCCTATTCCATTAGCATCATTTTTCGAAGTTTGTGTTGTATTTCCACTCACACGAAGGAATTGTCACAGAGGCAGACAGCAAAAAGACATAACTTTCGAAACAAAGTTTGACAGTTTCTTTAGCATTTTTTAAATATTATTTTAATTTAAGTTATATTCAAGTGATATTTTTAATTATTAGCCTAAACCACAAAAGTTCATTTCCCTCTGAACTTTCAGACAAATAATTAAATTACTGTTTTCATTTAATGTCAAAATTAGAATATAAGATGATACTAACGACTACATAATGATCTGCCAGTATTATATTAATAATAATAAGTCTATCGCTAAAATATTTTGAAGGAATTGTTCACTAATGTGTTCAGTAATGACATGATCTACCCTTCAACTTATTTATGTAATTTTAGTACGAAAATCGGATAAAATATGTGCACTTCCGCAACCCGAATTTTTATTTCTTCGTGTTTCTTCAGGCAGTCTCTCAGTTGGTTGATGTTTTAGCTTCAACTTTATGAACTTTGAACTTGATGCTTAGGCTATCAGTGTGTGCTTTATTTTTCCTCTTTTTTATTTTTCTGGTTGTCTGTGCTGGAAGACTCAGCAGGAGCTAGACTGGGCCTTGACTATCCCTTGTCCAAATAACAACCGTAGAGTAAATGAGAGAAGTCAATTGCTCTATTGAAAATCATTAGGAACGAAAGGGTTAATGATCTCCTCCTCCTCCTCCTCCTCCTCCTCCTCCTCCTCCTCCTCTCATATGTGTATGTGGTTTTTTTGCGTCTGTGTGTGTGTGCCTTCTCTTATACTGGCGCCTGTCTGTAGGTCTCATTCTATTTGTGTTCAACGGGCGAGAAACCTAATCTTTGTAATGTGAGGGTGGCTTCCAAAGCAAAAAGAATAGTAATCAAGACCTTTGGTTGAGTCCTTCGTAATTCAAATCTGTCCAAGTTAAGTTTTAGGAACTTTTTTGTCAGTAATGTTCCACACATTTTTTTCTTTGTCCCTTGCAGCTTGTTGCATAATTTCTTTCCCAACCACCGCATGACGTAGACCTTGTCGTCCCTTGCACTCTTTTACTTGGACATGGGGACACAGTTACTGGGGCAACACAAAGATGGCCAAACTCGGTCAAGTGGATTACTATAACCCAAAACCTAATGCCAACTTCTTCAGTAATTCAAGTAAACTTTTTTAATTTGACAATGCGAGCGATATCTAGAACCAAAAAAAATCTGTTCTTGTAATTTTTAAAGCGCAAAATTTATGAGAATCTGTCTCATCGCCTAAACATATTACCGAACTTATATCATAGCCCTTCAGAGCTTCAGAACTTTTAAATAATAGTTAAACTATATAATTGCAAGTCGAGGGAGAAAAGAAAGTTGTTCACCGACAGAATGCTAACCAACCCGTCATCAATTCACGGGTTTGATGAAATGTCAAATTTCCTTACAAACCCTAACAAAATAATCAAATAATATACTTAAAAAGACAAATGAAATGGAATATTTTTAATGCATACAGTTAAAACTTTCAAAGTATTTTATCAAGTAGACTGTCACTTATACTCGCTGGGATTTGGTGTTGTGTCTAAGGTGCGTTCTATAATTTTTGCTTGTTAATTTATTTTGTGAGTGTTCATTATGATGGATCATTATTAATAATATTCTTGACTTTCAATAACTTTTTTTGTCTTTTACAATAATTAAAGAAAATCACAGTATGATTATTGATTATCACAAAGTATTAAAATTTCTAATTTTTAATAAAGTACACTTTTGTTTGCTACTGTGACCAGACTGTGTGAAAGTCGTCATTTCGTAAATTTTATGAAATATTTTTGAGTGTGAGCAGCAATGAACAGCAACACTTTTTATTAAATAAATAATCGATCCATTTCCGTCCTCCAACTTTTCGACTTCAAACGCGTACATCATTTTGATGTATCTGATGTCCAGCTTTGTTAGGGTTAAAGGTTAAGACGGTCGTGACGAAGTTCCGGCTGAGGTATTAAGTCGAGTCCAATGGCTTCTATTTAAAGTCAATGGTTGAGCCACGTGGATAAGTTGGAGAAACGAGAGTTTGCTGCTGCTTATGCATCTGCACAGTCACAATCCCAGTGAGCACCGCGCGCTGCGCTGAAATTCCCTTCAAGCAAACAACTCTCAGAACTTGCAACTTCAAGGCATAGAACCTTCTCATTACCGCCGCCACCCGGTCCTCTGTCGGTGCACGTGGGGAGGCTGGACTTATACTTGCAGGCAGTAATCAAACCTTTCTTTGATCTGACAAGCGCACAGCAAAGTCTGGACGGTTGGAATGGCAAAGGAAGGTAACTGTGGTCTTGCTGAGTGTTTGAGCAAGTATATCATCGCCAACTACATGTATTAAAGACCCAGCTGGATGCAAAAGATCTTTACTTACATCTGGTTCTCCACAAGATAACAAAAACTCAGAATCAACGCAAATAATCTGTTTGAAAGAGGGATAAGCTCTTGTTCCTCCATACACTCAGAAGCTGGTTCAATCCGGGATGTCATAGTAATAGTTGAGATGGAAGTGAGTAAGGTGTAATGTCGCACCATGATGTCACAGGTTTTTTTTTTCTTTGAGAATATCTTTGTTTGAAAGTGATGTTTGCCGATATTTTGTACCTAGAAATTTTTTTTAAATTGGTAACTTTATTCCTGTTTGTTTTCATTCTTGATTGGTATCTGCCAAAAATACTTACCTTACCCAGCCAATCACAGGAAGGTTGACAAACCACGACATGGCTCTGACTGTTTGCTCTGCAATAGAGTATTGTTGGGAATAACAAGAAACAAAAATAGCTTCACCTTCTACATCTGCTGCCATTATGTGATTAAAGGGATTCTAGTGCCTCTTTCTTCGCGAATCTTTTACCTTGATAGTTACTCCTACACAAAAAGTAGTCCATGCTGCTACTTTTTTCAGTGTTTGTCGAGGTTCGTGGAACCCAATAAAGTGAAGCGTTGGTGAGGTTAATAAAACTAGATTGGCGATGGCGTAATCTGCTTTGATTTTAGATGTGAGATTAAAAAGATATGTAATTACATGGTTGAGGCTGAAAATAGTTCTTGAGCTAGCGGTTGATCAAAGATTTTTAAGAAAATTCGTCTGATGCCGTGGACATTGAGGAATCATGGAGTCAAGCGTTTTGGATTAATTTCGTGATGTGACTGAGATTCACAAAATATGGAGATTAACAAATCGCTGTTTGTTTGTTTGTTTGTTTGTTGTTCTTTTGTTTTGCTTTGCTTTGTTTAATTTAGTTTAGTTTAGTTTTGTTTTGTTCTGTTTTGTTTGTTGGTTGTTTTTTTGTTTTGTTTTGTTTTGTTTTGTTTCGTTTTGTTTTTAGAATTGCTTTCAAACATGTCTTTTCCTAGAGACAATTAGTTTAAGATGATTTTATGCATCGACGGAAAGAGGTAGGGGCAGAGATAAGTAGATGGATGGTGGCCAGTGGGAGGTGCGTTCGGGTAGTGTGTGTGTGTGTAAAAGAACTTTTGTACATAATGTACTTTAAACATGTTTAGTTTTGAAGTACTAAGAATTTCATGAATGTACAGTTTGCGTAAATCACGCTTGTCTCTACCTGTGAATATGTTAATGTGTTTGTGTAAGCTTCTGGTTAAAAAAATAAGTATTACATACACGCCAGGAGCTTCCTCTCCTCTTACCAGTAAAACGTACCCCTCCCTCAAAAAAACTAATCTCCTGGCTTTGAAATAATTAAACAAGGTAACAGACTGCGAGAATAGCCTTTAGAGCACAGAATACGACGTCTTTGACCTTTCATTTTCAGAGAACATTTTCATCTCGACCACGCTCGTCTTTACAGGGGGTTGGCCGCAATGCTTTTGCTGCCACGTGTAACGATTATTGCACCAAAGCGTGGAAATGTCAAAATTCTCCCATGCGGCTTTGCGACAGCCAACGAACAAACGTGCTGGGATTTAGCCTGCGGTGAGGAAAAGTTAGCAATGTTTGAAATGAGTGTTTGACAAAAAAACAACCTATGAATTTAAATTGAAGAATTTGGTCTGGTCATATCGCTGTCGGAGTGTAACCCTGGATTAAACCGACAGCAGGTTAAACTGTTGGAATGGAACCAGGAGTGTTGTGCCAGAATGTCAAAGGGGATGAACATGGAAAGTTGCGTGCTCTTCAATGGTTTATTTTTGAAATGCTATGCGGCAGGTAGTAGTAGTAGTAAAGTATAGCCTCGGTTGCCACTATATTGATAGTAGTGTATTTGTGGTAGATAGTTTAAAATGGAAAATTAATATTGATAAAGTCTTGATCAATGAGTGTACTTACTATCACTAAAACTGTAGCAATGTCCGCTTGTAACACAGGTAAAAATGCACGAGCTTCTTAACAAGGGAAGTAAGTAATGTCGTACCAATTTCTTCTATTACATTTCTACTGCTCGTTACTTCCTCGTTATTAACACTTTCAGTTGCCATCGTGACTCAGACACCATCTGGCAGCAATGGTATCTTTGTTTTCTTAAGGCCTATGCTCTAATTGTTGTCACTAATTAGAATGCATACAGTTTCCCGTAAATATGAGAGCAATTCAGAAACAAACACAAAATTAATATAGATATGTCTAAAGCGTTCGATCCAGTTGAGCGAAAATGATTCTGGACATTCTGGTATTCTTTGCAGTGTAATCACAATGATCCTGTTGCATGCAAGATTGCACATCCCCGCCTTCTTCACAACGGGGTTAGTTTGAACGCATGCGTGTTGTTGTTCATTGTGAATAAGGCATCTGAATCCATATACATGGATGCAGCATGTTCTAATTTACTCAAAAATTTGCTTAGGAAAAAAGTCATCGGAGAACCAGATCCCCTTAATCGCTTCTTTGTGTCGTTGCTGTCCTTTCGGAGGCAACCAGGCTTTATGGTTTCACTGAAGACTTCCGGTAAAAAAGGACAAATGCGTTGTTGTGACCTCGTCTGCGTGAATCAGTCACTGACGAATTATTGTTGAAGGCGAGAACCGCTCGATGCCAGGTCTTCGCCTGCCACCGATGCACCACCAACATCGCTAGAGCTCGGCGATAGGTGGCCGCCCTCTCTAAAACACTAGTTTTGTAAGAGCAACAAGATAATGCAGAATCTAGTTGCACAATATGTTTCTACAATTTAAAAGTGTTTCAAAATTTAAAATCGAATAGGAAAAGTTGTTGTGACGGCAATGAAAGTCTAGTTTAAACAGTTTTATCGTAACTATATGTTATTTAAAATATTCTAAAAGAGTGTTGTTGTGTATTGTGTCTCTTTAAAAATTATTGTGTAAATGGATTTAAAGCCTAAAATTGTTTAAAACTGTTGTGCAACTGGCCCCTGTAGTAGTTTTGGATTTGCATTTCAGAATTAGAGAAGAGCTATTCGCCCACACGAGCAAATAATACCTTGTATTAAGCTCAGTCTAAAGACTTAATTAAAGCTTTGCATCGTAAAGGCTTTTAAACCTCTGTCGAAAGGCAATTTAGTGGACTATTGTTTTCGTGCAATCATCCAGATAAATATTATAAGTAGTTATAAGTGTACAATGGACAAAATACGAAAAGGTATTCAGAACATTTTGGTGACTATAATACACTATGAAAATACAGAAAATTTGGCATTAAGAGTCTTTTTACCATATGTACATATGTTCTCTTTTATGTGCACACAGACATACACATATAAACATACGCAAGCACAAACATGCATATTCACACCGGAATTTTTTTTTATTTTATTTTATTTTTTGCAATTACGAGCAAGGAAGCCGCCCTGAAAGAACAGCATAAGACATGCACATTTCTTCTTTTAATTCCTCAAAGTTGTCATCTTTTCTGCAATACAAACACGAAGCAAACCAACAAGACTCCTGTTGCTCAGGGGTTTGACGGTTGTCTGGGTCATGGCCACAAGAAGACCTCTCACGCGATGGTGAGCCACACTGACATGAAAACAGGGGTGGTGGTGTCTTTTTGTAGTTCGGATTTGTTTTTAACTCCTGGAACACGAAAGGGTGAAAAAAGTGAATGAAGAATTTTGTTGTAGCGTGCACTGTAGCATAGCTGTGTCTTGATAACAGAAATTAATTGAAATTTAACAAGAAAATGTTTGTACTTATGCTATAGCGTGCCAACAAAAAAATGAGAAATCTTGTTCAGAAGTTTTCTGATGAGACTTCTCCAATTATTAGCTAGGATTTTTCTGGAAAGAAGATACAAGGGGTTTGTATTTCTAGATCCGTGTGGGGTTTTTTTTAATTTTTAGCAGTTTTCCTGTGTGCTACAGCAATGTGGGAAAACAGTCTCATGTTGTAGTTGCTTGGTTAATACAACTTCTTTCTGTACATAAGAAAACTCATGAACAAAAATTATAAATTAAAAAGGCTTTTACAAAAAAAAAACCTATAGAAGACGCAATTGAATGAATATATGACTATAAATAATTGTTAGACTATATATAAATGTGCATAGCAATGTGCAAAATATATATATACGAAACGCAGATATGGATGTGCATGTGTCTCTGTACTTGTAACTTCAAATAGAAAAAAGTGTATACCTAAATAGATTATGAATTATTGCGCAAACCACCCGAGACCTCCCACTGAACTGTGTCTTTACTTCTTTCGTCACTTCCTGGACACCTGAAGGACGTTTCCCTAAAGATCGATTGGCCAATTATCTTCCCCTATAACCCCAGTCAATGATGGTCGTTAAACGTCCCAAGTGTGCTCCTGTTTTGTTTTTGTTGTGTTGTTTTGTTTTGTTTTGTTTTGTTTTGTTTTATTTTGTTTTGTTTTGTTTTGTTTTGCTTTGTTTTTAGAATTGCTTTCAAACATGTATTTTCCTAGTTGGCTGATGCTAACAAAATACTCCCCGAAAAAAGAAATAATCTTTCACCTTGTCTCCACACGAAAGAGGGCAACACTTCAGGTGTGATGGCGCTCCCATCGGAGGACAAAGACCTATTCTGTAGTGGTAGTGTCTTGTTTTCTTGTAAAATTAGTGGTAATTCTCTATTCGAACTGTAAAATATTGGAGAAATAAAGCGTTTATGTTTAGTAAAATGAGAAATGCTTATTCCTTATTTGCAAACAGTTCTATTTCTCTATTCGATATCATCCACCAGTCATATTCTGCTTCTCGTGGGTCACGTGCAGACTCTGCAGCTGCTTTCGAATGAGATACAAACACCAACAAAAATCTTAAAAAACGACCAAAAAAAACCAAGAACGGCTATAAAAATAACAAAGCATTAAAAGTATAATAATAAAAAACAAAAGAAGCACAAAAAAAACAAAACCTAAGAAGCATAATAAGCACAGAAAGAAAGAAATGGAAGAATTGTCATATTTAACAGAATTAAACATTAAAAACCACCTTAAATCAATATCAGACAAATAACAAAAATTTCAAGTTTCTCACGATCCTATTTAGGCTTACTACCTCCAGCTGTTCCCTTTCTGACAGGTCCTAATAATCTTCAAGGAGGTACTGTGCGTGATCAGTTGTTTTAGGACCACATGTGTCAAATTCTGCACGGAACTCCACAACAAAATAAAACAGACCCTTATCACAAAGACATACCAATACAGACAGCTTGTTATACGTACCGACCCCTAAAGGTATGTGTGGGGGGAGAAGGGAGTAGTTTGGTGCAGATGGAGGATTTCCTTGTTTGCTTACAACGGTAACTGATGACAAAGAGAAAACATTTTACCCGACTGGCATTCACCCCTGTTACATCAACTAGACATCGATGTGTAGTCTGAGAACCAAGGAACATAATTAGACGTAAGCCAAGAGGATTACTTAGCTGTTATTATGGGTTTGTTGCCATAACAGGTCAAGGTCTTCTTGAGTAATCATGGTGTATTGACTGTCTTGAGAACCCTCGGTGTCGATAAGTATAGCGACTGACATGTTCGACTCATAGCATAAATCTCACCAATGACACGTGGTCGATGTAGTCAACGTTCACAAAGTCCTTTTTTTTTCTTTTCTTTTTTTTGTGTATTTTCTTCTTTTCATCCATTTTTATGTTTCTTTCATTCCTTTTTTTTCTTTCTATAAATATTGTATGAAACCTGAAGCTCTGGGTCCTAGATTCTACGAAAGGGAAGATAGTATAGTAAGGCAACTTTTACTGGAATTGCATAGGACACCACACGACCAGCACCCAATGAGAAAGTGCGCACGTCAAAGGGGGTGACGCGAGTGATCACGTGACAGCAAGCCCGGTTAAAAAAAAAAAAAAAAAAAAAAAATTGTACTTATCAGATGACACACGAGATTTAACGAGGACGATCCCGATACTTCTACAAGATAGTGTCTAAAAATAGCAACGTCTTTGGATTCTGAACAAAACACAAGAAAACATATGCACTCGATCAGTAAGTAGTGTACTTGCTCGACAGAGTTTGGTTCTGCTTTTTTTCGAGATTTGAGTGCGACCTCTTTCTTCTTTAATTCATAATTTTTTTTATTGTTTCTTGATGATATAGATGCGACTAAGGAAAAAAAATACGTAGAAAAAAAAAAGAAATGTACAAATTGCATCAAAAGAGAGATACGAACAAACCAATTAATAAGAAAAATTATGATAGAAAACTGAATGCATTAGTTACCTTTTTCCTCATTATATCGAATAATTAATAATAATCGGAAATGTAAGATGAAACTTTAACTTAGAAAGAATAAGAAAGTCATTTCAATTATTTCCTCATTCTAGACCATTGTAGCACTGAAGATGAAGTGACAAAGTTAATATATAAAGAAATGATTTAGTTCTTTCTCGGTTATTTTTTTCAAAGCTTTAAGACTAGATATGAGCGTTCAGACCAAAATCAATTAAATTAATTAATTGTTATTATAATCAGCAATGCTCGTGCGCACACAAGGGTTTAAAGTCGACTGCATACATATTCCGCATAAATTGATTTGTTGATAAATAAACTGGATGACAAACGGACGAATGTAAGCAGGAGGAGACAATAATGTTCACACCGCTCACCGTTCTGTCTTTCTCGACACTTTAAGAGTGACGCAGGTCTGAAGTTTAAAAAACAATCACGATCTAGGAATGACAAGGAAAGGAATAGCAACCTTGTGAATGTAGCTTTCTCTATTCGGCATTGTTTCCTTCTTAAAAAAGTAAGTTTACCGTTAAATGCTTAACGCCTGCTGGTTTCAAGTTTCTGTATCACAAGAAAAGATAAATCCAATTCTGTTAATTTTTTTTAATGTGCTTGAATTACACGAGTGAGTAATTTTCTTTTCTGAGGAAAAGACTCTTAAGGACAACTTTTTCCGTCCTTTTCCTGCCAGGTGGTCACGTATTACGCATTCGTGGAAACAACAGACATTCCCGTTGGAAGCTGCTAGATCGTCTTGACCGGGCGTGCCAAAGGTACGCAACTGGCGTGCCAAGGGGCGCAATTGGATAGCAGTTAGCACGCTTGTTGCAAAAGCGCGGGCATGTTTTCTCTGACACCTGGAGCGCTTGAGAGTGAATCTCGTGCAGAGAAGAACATGGAAGCTGTCGGGTGGTCTACCATTTGCATGCACGTACAGGATGTCAGTCGGGTAACGACTGGCCACGGTGCAAGTGGGAGTGACGGGTATTTTTTTTTTTTTTTTAAGTTATGGAGGGAGGATTTTTATGCTCCTACGTTGCCATCAAGCAAGAATCTTTCATCCACTTTTTCTTCTACTTTTGTTTGATATTTCGACGTTTGCAAGATTTCCAGTAATTGTCTTCTGGTTTGGCAAATGAAGAAAAAGCTTTGATGAGGTTTCATCATAATTTATTATAATATGGGGATTGTTTGCTTTGCTTTATTTTTTTATATATGTGTGTGTGATGTTAATGACAAGCATTTGCTTAGACAAGACTTTTTCAGATCTGGTTGACGGGATATTTTTTAATATACCGTCTACATTTACTTGAAGACATACTCATTCTTCATTCGTAAACCAAACGGTTGTTTCTTTTCAACACTTTACAACATTGCCTGCCATAACTTTCTTCTTGTTGATTGCTCCTAATTATGGTCCCTGAAAATATATGCTGACATCGCCATTGCTTCTTCCTGATGAGTTTTTGTAAAAAACCAAACATTTTACAACCCTCACAGACTATACTGTTGCTTTTATTCCCCCGAACTTAAGTGTGACTTTTAACCTTTCAAAAACCTGTTTTCTCGTGTAGACGGGCAACAGAAGCGGTTAATTATTGCTGCGCAGCACGCCCATGTCTTCAAACATGGCGTCCTTAAACTATGTTTTTACGGTTCTGTACCAAACTATCGAGCCTTTTCGAGCCCACAACTCTTGCTCGTCATTTGAGCAAATACAGACATTTTTACGGCTGCGCGAGATTTTATTATTTTTTCACGTTTCCATGACATTTTTGAGTCTCTAACTCTCTCTCTTTCTCTCGTGGTTCGCTGGTGCAACGGTTAGAGCATGTCACCAATACAGCGAGAATTAGCTAGCCTGGGTTTAGACCTCGTCCCGGGGAAGTTTCTCTCTGTATGTGGTATCTGTTCTCAGGGCTGGCTGCTTTGTAATGATATAACCTTATTTGCTAGCTCGGCTTAGAACACCTATTCACCCCCCTCTCTTCCCCACCTGCCTTCATCCGATAACTTCTCTTTCTTTTGAAACCCCTGCAGATCCTGCAACATAGTCGCAACTTCTCAATTTTGCGATTAGTTCCTATTCTCGAAACACTTCCAGATGATTGAAATGGTTTTGTGAGATGGTTGGGGCTTACTGATATTTCTTTTATATTCGTTCTGGTACGAGCCATGTTAAAACCCTAAGAGATCAGGTCCTCTTGCCTCCTCCATTGTGGATCAAATTAAGATTTCATGGAGCGATGCACAGTATGCAGTCTTAAGAAAAATATTTAAACTTTATTTTTAAGTTAAGCTTGATGTCATTGTTATTAAAGATCTACAAAAACAATCAGGTCTTGAAACACCCTTGTCTGACCATAGTATTGGAAGCTGGTAGCTACTGTTTGAAACTTGTGGCCTCCAAGTACACAATAATATTCCATGCAGAACTATAAAAGAAGGCGATGTGTGTACTAAACTCTTACTCGTGCAAGCCATTCATAAGGTCAGCTGCACTCTGAACCTTGCCCCACTCTGCTCCATCACTCTAAAGTGAACGGAACTGAGGCTGTCTTCGTAACCAGTAAGACTGATTGCTACACCTAATCAATCGTGCTGCCTTTACTTCTTTCACAAAGAAGTCCTCGCTGATGCTGCTTATTTAACCAAAAAAAGTCCATGTCAGTGTTATTTCTTTCACCGTTGCGTGACGTGGAAGGTTCACACCGGGCTTTGTACAGGTCAAGGTCTTGTCCTGTCCTCACTTTCACCTCTGTCCTTGGCGATTTAGACATCCCTCCGACTGGGTTTCATTTTCCGGCATTGGTCTTGAACAAATTTTAGGGAATTACTGGTGTCTAGAAACTTTCATGCCACTGACCACAGTCGAGTCTCTGAATAAAGAGGAAGATAAAAGTCAGAAAAAATAATTTTCGCATTGCATTCAAAGGAGTTCGCTTTGAGATTTTCCGGCTTTACGTCTATTATTATTACTGTTGTTGTTGCTGCTGTTGTTGCTTAACAAAATCCCCGGCGGCTGTTGACGCCTCAGATCTTTTGAACACGCCTCAGGGCCTACCCAGATGCTGCACGAACCCAAAAACCTTTCGAAAGAAATTAAAAATAAAAACTAAGGTATTTGTTTGAAATGCGTGCTGATATCATGCTTTCATTAATCGTGACAAAGAGAGAAAAATTTTCTTTTCTGAGTTCGTGAAGGGTCCGAACAGTCCACAGTTCATCTGCAAGAAGTCTTGACGGAATAAACCTATTCATGCCTGTCAGTTCCCGAGACATTGCTTGTGATGTCGGGGTTATGGGCCGTGAAGACTGTCAAAAAACGTTTCCATCATCAATATTATCATCCCGAGGCGTAAATGACGACCAGTATGGAGTTTTGCGGTATGGCAGCTCTTAATGAGAAAGCACTGACATTCTATTTCTATTTTCTCCTCTTTTCTTTTTAATTTCACTTAGACATGGAGCTTGTTTTGTCATCGAAGGCTAGCAATTAAGGTAATGCATGAAAATCAAATGTACTGAATGCTTCTATACACATGCCATTATAATTTACATCCACATTTCGAAATCTTTAACAATCTTCTTCATTTTTGTTTATGTTGAGTCGCGAGGGTGATATTTCTCAATGCAGTTAAGAGTTGTTATTATTATTTACGTTTTTACAGAGTTTGTGGAAGCTAGTTCTCCCGTTAAAGGCGATGTAGTTTGGAATCCTTTTGATTCTGCTTGCCCTTAACTTCCATTTGCATGGCGAGGAGAGCTGTGAATCACAGATCAACGGAGTCTGAATTCTATTGCTTCCTTGTTCATCTCGTCAACGGTCTCATCAAGTCGTAATGAGCGCTCCGCGACGCCTACCCTTTGACCTTTTCGCCGCTCAGGTCACCGCGAGAACTGCTACCAGAGAAGAACTGGGAGGAAGAAAAGAGATTTCACAAGGAACGAAAGAAGACCGATGACAGTAGGGAGGTTGGGGAAGCGAGGAAGAGAAAGATGGTGGGAGATGCATTAATCAAACAGCTTAATGAGCAGGTCTCCAGTAAATGAACGCCGTTAAGCAGCGAGAGGTCGAACCGTGAGCTTGCCGGAAGCTGTCTTAAACTGCGACAAGAGAAGCTCGCCTTACGGTAAACGACTTCCAGGGAAGATCACTGCCTGAACCTTTGGACTCTGGGTAATGGCGGCTGCTCGGTTTGCAATGGAAGAGGAAGGGAGCAAGAGGAGTTTGCAAGAGGAAGGGAGTACTGCCAGGACAAAACTCTCACCTGTGTAACACATGAAGGATGCGGAAAACGGCAACATTCGATCCCTATCTAAACCCCCTTCACCAATGAAAACAAAACAATATTGTTTCCCACGAACTGGTTGTTGTTATCATCATCATTATTATTATTATTAATTTCCCCTTTATATCTGTCTCGTTCAACTGCTCTGTCTACACTGTCATCTCATCTTCTCATCCCCCTGATGCTCAGGCCCTGCCAATCAATTTTCTAGTAATAATTTTTGTCCATTCCCAGCTTTCCTGAAACTGTATCCATACCCTCTTCCCACATGACGAATTGTTTCCCTTCTTTTGCTGGTATCCATTTGCTGCCAGTCATAGTACCTTCCTGTTGAGGTCTATAAATTACATTTCCCAGAAATTGGTGGGCAGGCTGCTTGCGGTGCTTTTTCGAAAAAATTGAAAGTACGTACATCTATAGGTCTAGAAGCCCATCCAAAATCTTCAGCTCTATTTCTTACCAATAACAATACGTTCGCAGAGGATCAGATGGAATTTCTGACATACAGACAGACAGACATTGACTCCTAGCAAAAGGAGTGGTTAAGTTGGTCCGTCATTACTGGTTGTCGAGGGCAAATGGATAGATACAGCGACTGACAAAACTTGGCACTTTGGCCTGTCCTGAGTGGTGGTGAGCAGGTCTTGAATAGAGCGACCAGTCGGCTCCTTCACTTTTGCCAACCAGCTCCTCTTCTGTCCACCTCAGCATTGACCCTTTCCAAGGTACCCTTAAGGACAATTTTAGACAGTGTTGCACCGGGCTGCATGGCTGAATCAGATCAGTTTGCGCCTTTTCACATTTGCGAGAAAGGGTTCCTGGTGTTCTATAAGGGTAGTCACCGTGCTTCGTACACATTCATTTGAATTTTCTCTTCCTGTACGAGATTCAGGCCTTCTTTCCCAATTACTTGGTCTCAAATTTCTGGATTCTGCTATTAGTATCGGCAAGGAGTGTTTAAGTTTCAATCAGTGCAGCAGGGTGGGAACTGTGAGGGACTTGTACAGTCTACAGTCTACACTTTAGCAAACCTGATGGTGCTACTTGGTCAAATCTTGCCCAGCCTGGCTATTGCTGCTGTCGCTGTTGACATCCGAGTGTGGATCTCTAAATGCTGCTGTCATGTTTGGAAAGGGCGACTGTCCAGTACTTACAGCTGTTCATTTTTTTTCATTCCTGTAAATTTCATTTGCTGTAAAACTATATTTCAAATCTTTGCCAGACAAACAGTGTACATCATCAGTGTTATTTGCATCTATAGATTGTTTTATGAGTCTCTGAAACTTTCTTTTCTTGCACTCACTGTTCACGGTATTTTGAAACTCCTTTTAACCGGCATCTTTCTACCAATGCGGACATACGAGGCTACATCAATTTTGCTTGTTGTCTCCATTAACGAAATGGCATCTTCTGTCTGTCTGTATATACATATATAGCTCATGAGATAAGGTGTTGCTTTCTTGCCATTTCTATTTTCCCAAATGTCTCTCTCCATCTCTGTTCATCATCTATTTCATTTATAGCTCCGATCCTCTTATATTCCTCTCTTTTTCCTGGATAGTTGTGAAGAGGCATTACGAAATGTGTAACATTAGCAAATGGAGAACGCCAAGCCAACACAAAAATAGAAAAGACAAGCTACTATGAAAAGCAACTCCTTTTTGTAACTCTCGGAATTCAAGCGATATAAACCTCGATCATTTCTGTCCAGTCCTTCATTTGTGGTTAATAGGCCTGCTCATCAGCAGACCAGCTTCCAATTGGCCGGATGCGGAAGACCCCGTCCAGTTCTGGCCAATCAGATCATTTGCTTGGCCTCGCCCTTAATCGGAAACCGCCCACTTGGCCACCCAGTGCGATATGAAGTTTTCTTCCAGTCGACTGGAGTCCGTGGACTGCAGAAACAGTTGACGTTGCAGACATGTTCATTTCCGAAACGCCATTTGTTCCTCCCAACCTTCGCTGTCAGTGAAACTTTGGCTCAGATTTGCGGACTTGATAGTTATTAAAGACCAGGACAGGGAAGAAACAGCAGTCACGCAAAGGAGGGTTTTTTGCTTCCTTTTTACTCTCAGTGACGTCAACGAGAGCAGGGTTCTACGGTGCATGTTGACAACGGGTCGTTGCAGGAAAAGAGCAAAAACTGATTTGTATCTTTGGCATCTTAAAATCATCCACGACCCCGATGTCAACATTACGGACTTGAAAAAAAAAGTCGACAAAATAATTTTTTTTAGGGTCCTTCCTTCGTAGACGTATGGGAGATAAACCCCTTCCCCTTTTCTATCCAGCGTTTATTCGTCCCTTGTTTCGCTATCGTTGCTGTAGCAGCAGGAAGGAGCTATCCAGGGACTTCCGGAGTATCATTTGAAAGAAAAGGTCACTGAAGTAGTGGTGGTAGGGAGGGTAAAAACTGACCATGCGTTAGTGTCCTTGTCTCGGGGGGACAGACTGGTGGCTGTGGAGTGGACAGAGTTGATAATGACAGTATTTAGTCAGGGTTATATAGTCTATATAGTCGCCAACCCACCGACCACCACATCGAATAACAAATAAACCAAATACTATGATCTTAAATATCGATATACATATCTTGGGTATCATTTTTTTAATTTATTGTATAAATATGGCGTTAGGTTTGTGGGGGGAAATTAGTGTGTGGGATCGCTTTTCGTTTTATAAGTCGTCTTTCTCTTTATGTACATACCCGAACAGCGTTCAGCACCTAGGGGTCCCTACTGCTTTCATTCGTTTTCGTCTCGTCATTTCATGTCTCAAACCACATCGTCTGTGTTTTGTTATTAATCTTTGTCAAAATGTCGATGCCTTATTATGGCTCTATGTGTTATGGAATAAGATTTGCATTTTATGTTCTTCTGTCATAGATACGGTGATTTGAGAAAGAAGTATATTCCTCAGAATATGTCCAATATCCGTCAACTTTCTGCTGGTCCTTGTTATTAGCTAATGTAAGTAAGACTATATATGTTAACACAGCAACTACGTCTATGAGACGTTCGAAGTTCCAAATTTAACAGTTGGTTACTCAATGCCATGTATGTCTATGTGTAACTTGTGAGTATACTTTATTCTATTATACTGTTTTGCCCACTTGAAATTGGCCGAAAAATTCAAATTTCAAAAACACCCACATTTTCTCGCTCTCTCTAGATATAAACACTTAATTAATTTGTTGCTTTTATTCTAAAGTATTAAACTTAATCTTGAATGTTATGTTCCTCTTATGTAAACACTCCTTTCACCTCTTAATAGTATGATATTTAAACTGTAAAACCCGCCGCCATAATCTCTTATTTAAGAAAAAAAAACGCTTCACATACCCTGGACTTTCAAATCATCAGAAGGTCTAGAACTTTTGAGCGTTTTATCGTAAAGTTCTGGAATCATCGACAGTGCAAAAGTCATTCCTAGGAACATCACTGAATTGAACTCAGTTCAAGTAAAAACAAGCATAGCATACATATATATTATATCCATACACGGCAAATGATGCAGTACAATTACTTCAAATACCAGAGACAATGAACTTGTCGGTTTAGATGCCCTCACAGTGTCTTTAGCAACTCCTACCGCTCCGTTTTAAAACAATTTTAATTAGAGCTTTAACTTTTGCATTTCCTGAGGCATTCCGTTTATTTATAATGTTTACAGCTCTGAAATATTAGAAAAGCTGAATGCAATGGGAAGAAAAAGCTTTTTCTGAAAGGACAGGAAATAAAATGTGCGAGCGAGAATGAAAACAGGCGTTGAATGAGGAAAAGAAAACACAAAAAATGTTATAGTGTCTAACCAGCAACATCGACAACGCCAATAGAGGACAAGAAATGAAATAAGTCTTCGTAGCGTGTGTGTGTTAGGAAGTTTTTGCGCGGTTTATACATCACTTATTTCAAAATCGTTGGATGTGCAATGTAAAAGTATGGGTGATATTTATTCTTACTGTTTTAATAATAAAAATAAAAGATTTATTTATACAGCGCATTTCCCTACATTACAGTAGGCGCATAGTGTAGGTATGAGGACGTTTTCTTTTTAGTTAAGCTTTTTTAAACAATAGACCAGACAAAAGCGGAAAACATTTCGACAGATAACCTTACACATGTGGCATGGTTTTAAATTCCCGTCTTGAATTAATTTAATTCTTCGTTCTCAGCGTTCCGCCTTCTCTCTCTCTCGGCCCTTGCAATGCTCATGCATCTGTCTTTGTTCCTCTTTGGTCTCTCTCTTTCTCTGTAGTATTCAAAACAAAGTTGCTCTTTTGCACTAGCAGACACTTTTTAAATAAATAATAAAACTAGTTTTATTGGGTGTCATACTAGCTTTGTCTTTGTGCCGAAGCAAAATGAAAAAACTATTCCAAGGGAGATCACACTACCTATTTTAATGCTGCTGGGAAAAGTTATTTTTTACCATGATAGCGTCTCAAAAAAGAAGCTTCACATTCTGAGATTAAGGAAGAAATAATTACATAAATAATTAACTTTACAACGAGAAACATATACTACCCAATTAGTATCGAAGAAAAATGTGCAATGTTTCAATGAAGAACACATGGAAACACACTATACTAAATCATTCGTTTCTCGTACTGAGATTACAAATATAAACAAATCAAGAGCTGTTCTGTACTTGTTTTGCATAGAAAAATAAGAAAAGTGCACATCTAAACCTATAACTGCATGACTCCACAGACAGTTAACTAAATTTATATTATCAACAAAAATTATCTACTTTTTAATTCTTCATCCGTTCATATGTTGTTTGCTTGTTCTTCTGCTCCTCGTATGTTACGCACATCTCGTTCTTGTTCTTAAATGCTGAGAGCATACTCCTTAGGAGTGTATACAAATTTTGCGTTTATTATTATTTACTATTATTATTTACGGCTTCGCTATCAAAGAATGCGAGTCTCTTAGCCTGCCTCTTATATCATCCCAAAAGATGATCATAGAGTAACTTTACCATAATCCCCATAATTTTAATTGTTTTGCGTTTCATCGTTTCTAATAAAATTTTACTTTATTTGAAAATTAAGATACCAGCAAGTAATATTAGCATTTAATTTTTTTTTAGTGATGACCCCTCCGTATGGTTAATGTCGTCTGTTATTGCGCGCACAAACTTCGAGTACGTCAAAGAAACACTATAAGGCTGAGGGACTTCGCGCTACAAATTATATTTTTAAAATCACTTTACGGCATCTAAATGTATTGCTATGAGTCTTCAAGAGCTGTTTTATTGCTGCAAAACAGGTGATATTCAAAAATTACGGTAAGATCTTTAGGCTCGTACATGAAAGCAGAAAATAAATAACGTTGCAATCATATAACTACGTATAGCAGAAAGTGAAATCTGTACAAAAATAAGAATATTAATGTTTCCAAAGTAAATAACATTACTCACAAAGCTTAAAATGTGCATGTGCTAAAATGCTAAAGGTTGGCAAGGTGTCTTCTCCGTTACCTTTCCTACGGTCGTCTTAATAAATCCTGCACATTTAGTCCTGTGACATATACAACCATCATTTTCTTTTTCTTTTCCAGGTACCTGGTTGAAGAAAGAGAAGTTGATATCAATGTACGAGATAAATGGGACAGCACTCCCTTGTATGTATTTTAAATAACTTTAAAAGTAAACACCATTTGTTATATTTTTAAATAAAAGTTGTAAATCCTTAATCGCACCTTTAATAGTACTCACATTCCTGTAAATGTGAACATCTTTTCATTGTGTTCAAAGGTATTATGCCTGTCTGTGTGGACATCGTTATGTGGTGCAGTTTTTGTTAGAACATGGTATGTCTGTTATTTTTTTATTAATTTCACTTTCAGTTCTTACTCTTAAAGTGCGAAGAGTAATTAAAAAAAAAAATTTGATGAGGTATCTTTATAGCAAAAGGGTAGATGTATGTACAGACTTAAGTATCCAGACAAAAAAATATTTTCAGAGTAAGGTAGGAAACTGCTTGCACATCAGATGAGAAACAAAAGCATAGTGTATCATTATCAATGTGTAGTATCAGTGGATAGTAGATAATGAATCAAATGATCATATTCACATGCTGGCAAAATTTAATCTTTATGCTTTTTAATAGCAGTGAGTGCCAGTTTTTACATTAAGCTTCTATAAATACAGGTGCTAAATGTGAAGCAAACACATTTGATGGTGAACGATGTTTATATGGCGCCTTAACAGACGATATTCGAAACACACTTCATAGCTACAAGGCCATCTCCAGCAGGCTTATGCGTAGAGACCAGTATGAGGAATTTTTACGCAGGTACATAAAGATAATATTTTCTTAAAGGCCGAACTTTCGCCAACCAGGAAGGAAGAATGGATTCAATCTGGTGGAGGGAGGTGAGGGTATTTGTCGGGGCAGATGGAAGCAGTTAGCAAAGAATGACCAATAGTGTAACTGGCAATGTATGTTTTCCTCAATTCCCTCCCTTGGGTTGAACCAATCTTTCTCACCATAAACTGCAAGTTCTGCCTTTAAATTTCACTATCTACTTTGATTTGAAACAATAATTTGTTTTCAGCCAGAATTTAATTGTCCTTACTTCTCTTTCCTTTTCTCTTTAACTAGCAAGAGAACATAAGCTTAACTTCCTCATTGACTTATACACAAAATTTATTATAGTTACATTAACATTTATAAATATGCACCAAAATTCTATTTGCTATCTTATACACACACCATGAAATGTAAATCTGCATATAAAATCTGAAAAATACTTAATTGTAAAACACATCATAGATCAGAGCAATGATAACAGTTTTTCTGTCTGTCAGCAGATGAACATAATTTTAATGTTTGTATGTGCATGTTTTCTCTACAAAGGTGGCTGTTTTAATAAATGAGAGTTTCTTTTTTTAGGTTGCTTGAAAGTGGTCTTCATTCTGATGTAGCTTTTGATGTCCATGGGGAGAAAATTCCTGCCCACCGTTGCATTCTTGGAGCTCGAGTTCCATACTTCGCTGAGTTGTTCTGCACAAAGTGGAATGGCCGGCACCTCATAGAGCTGAAACACAGATTGGTTAGTTCCCTTTATGGGGCAATTTTAGTTTATTTCTCCACTTGCTATGGGTACCAGAAATTAAAATTTAAAGAACTAACTATTTGAATCGCACAGTGTGCAAGATTTTTCTTTTTAAACTATTTATCAATAAATTTTCCACATAAAGTCCTCCCTTAGGCTACATCTAAAAAGCAGTCATGCCTGAGGTGGTTTTCTATATGCTGTTGTCAAGAATGTTTTAGCAGCATCTCTGAATAGCAAGTCATACAGGTTTCATGACCACTTGATTTTTTTTTTTTTTTTATCTCCTTCCCCTTCCCCGAAGACAGGTACCAGCTGGCCAGCCCTATGTCCAGCAGTGTCACAGTTCTGTTCACATGTGCTCCATGATCACTACTCTTTAAACCAATCAATATAGTTATCGATAATTGTGATTATAGTCTATTGACTAGTCTGTCTGCGCATCCTCCTCTGCATCACCATGATATAGCCATAGTTGCTGGCATAATGTGAAACACAAACAATTATCTTCCTCTGCAGATTTATAGCACTCCATCCTAACTGTTTGTTCCCTGATTCCATATTATGTATTCTATGTTCGTCTTTTATTTCTTGACTGTATAGTTGTTTTTCCTTTTATCCTTTGTATTCTCTCCATGTCTCCTACTTGTCTTAAGCACTGAGAGTATGCTCCTTTGTGAGCAAGATTATGATCTACATAAATCACGTTGTAAATTGTAAACTCTTTAAAGCAACACAAACACCTTCTTCCATGAATTTTTTTTAAAACTCTTTGCCACTATTTTGTGATCTTGGAAGTATATGCTTCACCTTTCCTTCCAGGTAAGGCCATGGGCTTTCCAATCTGTCATTCAGTACCTATATACAGGTAAATTACTATTTATCATTCTGATAATGCTCTGTTACTGTGACTTTTGTTTAACTATTCCATGAATTGTCTTTGATCAGTTAAGCATGAAGATAAAAGACTGACTCTAGGAAGAATAAATCTTTTTTTCTGTAAGCGCTCATTCAGTTTCTAGTTAAAGGTCACAAATATTCGTGTGTTTTTTTTTTTAAATATTAAATGAAGATAATATTAGATTTTTTTTATGCTTTTTTAAATCTGAATATCTTAGGATTGGAAAATGTGTAGGAACTGTCAGATACAACTAAAAAAATTAAATTTTAGATGTGAGCATTGCTATATTTAAATTTTATTTTTTTGTGGTTCATTCATCAGGTCGAATGGAAACCAGCTTAGAGTTTGCTGAGGACTGTATTCGTGTTGCAAGGCAGTGCCAGCTTCCAAAGCTTGTTTCATATATTGAGGACAGCTTGAAGAAGACTCTTGAGTTCCGTGAGCTAACCTTTGCCCTTCATGTCATTGTTTCAGTGGTATTCTAGCACAGCCTTCTTTTTTTTTTTAATTTTTAGCCATTCCTTTTGCAGGTAGACAGAACATTCCATTATAGAAGAGCTTTGTTGTAAATCTGGTAACCTTTCGATCTACAGAGAGATCCAAGCCTGGTGTGCAGGTAACAACTCTAACTGTGGAGCCTGTAAACAGCTCTCCTATGCTGAAGGCTGACATGGCACAGTTGGCAGATACTGCTATTCCACCCTCATTGTCTTCATGGGTTAGTGCGTGATTGCTGACTTGCAAGGCTAGAGAAATACCAGCTGAAATCACTGAATTTATAAATTTTATTTCATATACTGATGAGCAAGTACTGTATAATTGATAGAGAATTCTGATGAAGCAGGATATAAGTTTCTAATCGTGGTGCATTAAAAAATAACATTTTGAAGTGGATAAGTAATTTTGACCTTTGCACCTGCAGGATACTTTTTCAGCATGTCCTCTGACCACCCAGTTTATATCAACAGAAGTTTTGAATTGCTTTATGTGAAACATATTGTGGAAAGATTTTCCAAATATGAAAAAGTGCATAAAGACTAAAAACTAAAAACTCTAGGTAAATGGAATTAAATAGCAGAAACATATGCAAGGTGTTTTGTAAAGATGTGTATAATGAAAATATGCAGTGTAATAGTTATGCAAGCACTCATTTTTTCTCTCTCTCAAAAAGGTCCAAGGTGAGCTGCCCTTTGACCCAGAAGTCAGCCAGCTGTTTGCTGACATCTGTTTTATTGTTGAAGGTCATGAGTTTATGTGTCACAAGGTAAAATGTTAAAAACATCTGAATGTGGCTTCAGATTTTCTCTGATGTTGTGAAAATTGCCAGCCAAAAGCATCATTCCTCTGAAAACTTTGATGTCACATCCACGTTTAACTTGTTAAACTAGTCAAACTAGTATTTTAACTAGTAAAAATAAGTTGGTTCATTCCTCATAATTTAGTAGACAGAGGAAAAAGAAAAACTGAAGACCATTAGAATCCTTAGATCAAGAGAGAGGAACATAAAATAAGTAGGTTTTGAAATAGGATGATAAAAGACATTGTGTAAAGCTATGACGACATTATTACCTTGTATGAACAGTCTACAATTTTAGCAACATTGAGAGATTGCTTTGAAGCTGTGCAGCCATCTTACAGGTGGAAGGTAAACTAGCAGTGCCTAGTCTTTAAGGGTTGGATACATGCTCTTTCTAGAGCAAAACTTGCCAAATTGTGTTGCAGGCATTTTTCTGCATGAGAAGTGATTACTTTCAAGCCTTGATAGAGGACCCATTTGGTGAAAGCTACAAGAAGAACAGCAACATCCCTGTTATAACATTGCGTAATATCTCTGCCCCAGTCTTCCTTTGCATTGTGAACTACATATATCATGACTCTTGTGAGGTAAGACATGCACTATAACCCCTTCCACTATTTTAAGTGGACTATCAAGTCGGTGAAAGACTGTTATCAGATTGAAACACCAGCATAAAATGCGGTATCTTTTATATAAGGTATCTGCAGTGTATAGATAGAAGCTGACTTTATTTTCAGTTTCCAATTTTTTTATGTAAGAAGTGGATTACTAGTATGTGTTTGATTAATAGTCTAACAGGAATCAGTAATCACATAATCAGTACTTGTGGAGATAATGTTTTTCTGCAGCTATCTGACGAGGTTGTCTATGATGTCCTTTGTGCTGCGGACTTGTATTTGCTGCCAGGTCTGAAGCGACTGTGTGGTTTGGCTCTGATGCACATGACAGACGTTGAAAATGTTGTGTGGAAGATTCGCACAGCACGCCTCTTTGCCCTCCCTCGCCTGGAGGCTCACTGTGCAGAGTTTATTGCTTGCAATCTGGCTGAGGTAGGTCTGCAGGGGGTATTTTCAGAAGGCAAGAGGGAAATGTTGGGGAAATGGTGGGCACATAAAATCTTACTGTAATTTTAATGAAAATGAGTTATGTTTACATATCTTCACATGCTTGTTCATGTGTCATTGTATTTTACATTTTTATGCAAAAATATGTGTATATTTAGGAGACACATAAGTTCCTTTGTGTGTGTGTGTGATACTATTGGCCAAAGGACTATATTTTTCTATAAGTGAAAGTCCTTTAGCATACAGATATAAAGAAGACTAAACAAAATGTTGAAGAAATGTCAGAAATAGGCATGTTGAATATAACAGATTGATGCACATTACCTCGTTCTTGTAAGGAAATTATAAGGGAGTATGTTTGGCTTCATAGCAGTGTAACATTTTAATTTGCATGCTCATTTCTTTAGAATTCATCTTGTTAGCATTGCATATTTTTTTCTATCCATGAAGCTTTTTCCACACAAGCGATACCAGTCATGTCATTAATCTCCAATCTGGTCTTAGGTCATCGAAGAAGAAGACTTTGCAGAGCTGGTTAAGGAGGATGCATCTAATGTCAAGGAGCGACAAGAAACTGATAGTATTGACATCATTGATGAAATCAGGTACTATATTGCAAATGTGGTCAGGACCTTTTCAGATCTTCAAGATGCAGACAGCCGTCTGCGAATGATTGATCAGCTGCTGGAAGATCTTGGGTTGGATGGTTAGTGCCTCAGGGCTCAACTATTTTGACCGTTTCTGCTTACAGTCCTTGGGTTGTCAGTGGTGCTGTATAGTCTTGGTTACTTAATGAAGAGTTTTTTATGGTGAGTTATAAGTGAATTTTGATAATAGTATATGTTATGCAAAATTTTGGGTAGCATTGGCTTATATAAAAGAGCAAAATGCGCAACAACATATTAGAGATTGAAGGTCTTATCATCTTAGAGGACACCTTGTGTGCCTACAAATGTTAAATTTATCTCTTTATTTGTGTAAAGTTAATAGTTTCAGGGAAGGATTTTGCAATTTTAAATGTATTTTGAAAAGAATAAATGATCTGTATGAGAGAGATGTTGCATGCAATAGACATGGAATATATTAACTTTTTTAATTATTGTTATTATATGTGTGTATGTGCGTGTGTGTGTGTGTTTCTGAGGGTGATGGTGGTGTGGTCTCACTAACTTTACAACCACTTAATCTATCACTGATACAAACACAAGACAGATTTATATGTATTGTGTGTTGCTGTTATTAAACATTTATTTCTCTGATGTTTAATATTGATAAACAAGCAATTTTCCTGTGATTTTCCTTACTTTGAATTTTTTTTTTTAATGTATGATTGTATATATTATTTTTTCTGTGTGAGAACATTTTCATTTGTTAATATTTTACCAAGTTAATCAGTGTGTCACTATTTAGCAGATTTCTATGTACTGTTGATTATTTTGAGCCTACCCAACTCACTTTAAAAGCTTTGATAGGCACAGTTTAGTCTCCAGCACTTAGAATTCCTGCATATTAAAGATTTTAACTTAAACAGATGAATATACACATTCAAAAACTAGAGTGTAGCCTTTCATCAAACTTATGTTGAGCAGTCTGGTGGCACAATGATTATCACTTGTGACCAATACAGCGAGAATCAGTTGTCCTGGGTTCATATCTAATCTTGGACACAATGAATGTGGCACCTGTTATAGCTTTGCTGTGATATAGCCTTAGTTGTTGGCTGGTTATAACACACCAATTCTTCCCCCAAAAAGATATGTTCTAGAATGTAGAACTTTACAATCTGGCTTAATTATTCAAATAAATTCCTTTTTTTGTACATGTTATTCTTCACAACAGAAAAAAACACACAACTTTGCCACCTTGGTAGCTTTTCTTAAAAAAAATCTGAAAGGCAAGATTCTAGCAGGAACACTGATAAGTGTGTATCTGTCCCGTGAAAGTGAGAAGCTGTCATGATGAAATAGTTAATGTTTTAGATGGGTATGCTTAGTAGATATCAATTACCAAAAGTTGCTTAAATAAACGGTCATGTAATGTTTGTGTGAGAACAACAGTCTCTGAATGTGTTTCCAGCTTTTTAAAGAGGCAAATGGACAATGTTTCAATCTCTTCAGATGTATCGAGGCAATTGAGCTACAACTATGAAGACTTTCGCATTCACAGGTGCAAATTGTATTTTAAAAAGTTTTGAAAACCCTATATCTGACCTAACTTGCAGACTATACACTCTTATAGTTAGTAACTGGATTAATTCATTGGACCTTTATTTGACTAGTATTAGGAGTTTATGTTACACAATATCCAGAGCTCCTGACTTAATCCATTGATGTCATAGCATAAAAAGGAATTTCTAGATGGAGAACAAAAGTGGTTTAGAAAACAGATAACTGTTCACCTTCCTAACAATATGTTTCACTTTTTAAAAAATTATTTGATTGTTCTTGTCTTCCCTCTAGAGCTTTTTGTTTATATTTTCTCACAGCAACTACTCTTGCCAACCATTGCAATGGTGCTGTCTTCAGTTAGTTCACATGACTAAACTTTACTCCCCACAAAAGTATTGTATTGCAAGTTAAATGTTATAAGGCAGTGCTTTTATGCTTATCCTGACCACATTGTAGAGAGGTTTAGTCACACTACCCAGTCAGTTTCATGTTGAGTGTTTTATGATGCTGCTTGGGTTCTTCACAGTAACCAGGGTGTAGGGTCATGAGTAGTGTAATCAGAGACAGTCAGAATGAGGTGAAGGGGAAACAGACATGAAATTGTTAGTAGGCTAATCTTCACGTCCTCAGGTAGTTTGGAAAAGTGGGCCTTAGTGCACAGCTCTGAAGGTCAGAAAACATGATACTTGATAACATGATACCAAATCACTGGAGCATGCAATGCTGCACTTCTGACACAGTGTAAACATTTCCTGCGATTCTGATCAGTCGTTAAAACTACCCTGTGCTTAATTGCATGTAAGCTATACTGTGCCGTACTTTTAGAAATAACAGTATGCCTCATTTGCTTAAATGTCTCAAGCAATAATTTTCCTTGGATTGTTGAGAATTTTTTAATCAAAACACTTTATATCATAATCAAGCATGAATCATTTTCAGTTGAGCTGTTGTTAGCTTCAAAAAGCTATATATTGTCAAAAGATTTAATTGATTTTTTTTTCCTACATAGTGCAAAACAGAAAATCGATTCAAAATGTATCCATCTGTATATTTTGTGTTATTCTTACGGAGACTTTGGTACAGCTGAGTGGAACAGCAGAAGGATGTTTGAATCCATGTGGGCATTGTTTGATGACTAAGAGTCTGGTTTAATGGGTGGATAAAAGAAAAGGATGTCTGTACCAATAGCCTGTGATATTTTTTATTGACTTGGTGTGGTGTGTGGTTCATACAAAAATTTTAATGATCTTGTGATTTCAGCCTGTGACAACAACTCTTTGCTTGCCATAACAACTGTCATATATCTGAATTGCACATAAATGCTGCATATAAAAAATATTTCCAGTGTTGTGTGAACAATTGTGTAGAAAATATGTGCATGTGAGAGAGAATTACGAGCCATAACTATTAATCTTCTTGGCATTAATCCCAAGCATTACTAAGGCTCAAAATTCTATGTAAGATGCTGCACGTGTATTGAATGATCAGTGTGATAAACATTTGTACAGCAGCAGCCATTTCCTACATCGCGAAACAGGCGTGGGGGTTTCTGTGATTTTAGCAAATGATCATTACACTTCAACTACGACTTTTTCTCAAGCTGTTCAAGGGAGAAAACCTACGGAGGAGCACTACCGTGACATTCTGTTGGGACTGCTTCCCCCTTGATCACACTTTCGCCTAATCCTCCTTTGTACATTAGACGGCTGGGAAGTGTGGGGCACGACTGCCTACCCTTTTCCAACCTTCCTAGTTTTATCAATGAATAACAGTAGTCATTATTTCCAGTTCTCCGACTTCAAACCGTTGAGAGTGACAATAAAAGGGAGTCATTTACCCCCACCCACGCCACCCACACACACACCTCTGGCTCGCATTCTCAAACACTTTGTCACTGGAGTCAACATAGACCACAGACCACAGGTGCACAATACCTTGGAGCTACATACTCTTTACAAGTGCATGCAGTGCTGTGCAGACTGTGTCGGCCAACCGAATAGGCGCAGACAAGTCCTTATAACACAGTATCAAATTAGTGAAGAAATATCCATTTCACATCGATGAGGGGAGGCTGAATCAAACTAAAAATACATATACAGAGATCTGAACCTGTTTATCTTAATTAGTTTGTAAGCGTCCTTTAATTTAATGTGATTTAACTACGAAATGTAAACTTAAAAGTTTTGTTCTTGTAATGTGGGTGGAGTTTTTACTTAATTTTTACTGTTTGTAATTACAAATGAAGTATAACAATGAGTGACGGTCAACTTAAAACATCTTAATATTAGCAATTATGATTTTTTTTCCCTAAGAGATCGAGACTCGTTCGCCCAGACATAAAATAATACCGATTTACACACTAACAAATACAAAATCGATAATACGATCGAGTCACCAGGTATGTCTCAGGTACACCTGTACCCGTTTGTGACTTCGCACCAACGGCTATGTCTCGGGTATATGTGACGTTCGGAAGCAATCACTTTAAAAACTATTTCACACAATTCAGTCTGCCAAAAGGCGATCGTTAATTTCGATGCCGTTACGATCACATCCCAAATCACCTCTGCACACCTGAGACGGTGTCTCAGTTTTTCTAAATTTAGCACAGCGACAGGTACGACAAGCTCGCTTGCAAGATGGCGTCACAGCCGAAATGGGACAGACGACACCTGGGACTAGCAAAGTGGTGAGTATTTGTAAGGGTTTGCTGCATAATTTTAACTTGTCAGTGAGGGACGACAGATCAGTGTGCCATCTTCTTACACTATTGATGTTGGAATTTATTTGTTTATATGACTTTAATTTGAGGGGTGCATGTACTTTGTAGGTACCCAAAAGTGAACGCGTCGAAAATCAGGAAATGAAGACTTCCGTAAATCGATGGGAATTCTTTCATCTTTGCACTGTTATTTTACTTTGATTTCAAAGCTGATTTCAATAAATATCTATTTATTTTCTATAAATACAGAAATACTGTGGATTTTCAAATGGAACGATTAAATTTGTTGACTTTTTACCAGATTTTACTAAGCTGTCTAGGGAATTCTTCGATGACATCGTTTACAAAATTATTACATGTTGAATTTTTGAACTTTTAGCCCTTTACCTATTATGAAACTAGACGGTTCATGATATTTAATTTTATGGTTTAAACAATAATTTTATACGCATGTTTGTTGAACGTTATGCACACGTGTTCATATTTAATCAGAAAAAAACAGCATTTTAAGTAATTAAAAAAAACAACTGCTTTTGTTTCGATAGAAATATTTTTGCGTATTTCATACACAAACCGCATTTTGTATCCTCAGATAATTGTGTGTGTGATAGTTACAGTATCAATAACATTAATAAAGAGAACGAAGGGTAAGATCAAGCTCTTTAATTCTAACAAAGGCTTAATTATCTGAAGGTGATGTTACCAATGGCTGAAAAAAAATGTATTTATACAATTGCAGAGTTAACCATTCTGCAGTTAAACCAGCAATGGCCTTAGACAACTGTGGAATAAATTGCTTCAGACTGGATTACAAACAGGAGGCAATGTGAACAAACTATAAACAATCACAGCTCAGCATAGCAAGAGCACAAAGTCCTCAGCAATCTACCAATCCATTCAAGATGCTTCTCTTGCTGTGTCTTCATTTGTTTTTATGTTTTCATTGGACAGAAGGGCAGATCGCCAAGAGTAGTTGTAAGTCTTATTTTCAGTCTTTATTTAAAGATGCTTTTTGATAGCAACATGTCACATGTCACATGTGTATTGTCTGTAGCAATTAGATGTCACATTAGGATGAGGTCAGTCCACAAATGGTAATCTTCTAAAAAAAAATCACAAGATTTTTGCAACTTTTGTAATCGTTTCACATTCCTGCATCTTAAACTTATTTTAACACAAAATTAAGCTCTCTAACTTAACTTTAGGAAATTAAGTTAAAGAGCTTAATTTCCTGTTTTAATAAACTTATGGAAATTGTTTTTCTTGAATGTGCAATTTATTAAAATGACTTTTTTTTTTTAAATGTTCATTCCGTTTCTCATAATCAGGTTGGTTTGTTTGCTTTTTTTTTTTCGGGGGGGGGGGGGGTATTTATCCATTACTGGGGTTGCAATAGAAATACCATAAACTTTTAATTGTGATCATATTTCTGGTGCAAAACTCTGAAACAAATAGTTAAAGTATTTGAAGAAAATACTCAATAGATCAACTTTGTTTCCTTACCATAAAAAGGCTGTAAAAATTATGCAGAAAAATAATTTAAAAATTGACATATTAGTATGTATTTGTGTGCATGTGCTTAGACACTTTGTCACTTATTTGTTCAGTAATTGATAATCTACCATAGTGGAGCACCAGAGCATGCAGATGTTGCTGAAGGGAAATAATACTTGTGTATGAATGTGGCAATGTTGTCTCCCTTCAAGTTGTGTGAAAAGTTGAGTAGTTGGAGTGCTAGCATCCAAACTGAGAGGCACGTTGTTTCTATACACTTGTAGTACAGAAAACTCTCCACTGGCAGGAGTGGGAACCTCACTCCATAGAGGGTTGGGGAAGCTAGGGCAGCAAGGGAGAGGAGATGAGCATCGCCCTCACATGGTGCAGAGAAAATTGAGGTCTTCTACACCTCACCTCACCACCCATCAACTTGAAAAAGTTTAAGGAATGACCTTTACCTTAACTCCACTGTGCAGTTTTTATATATTTGTAAATAAAAGAATTATTGCAAGTACAGACCATGAATTCTCTTACAGGGAAAGATTGGCAGACTGATAAAAAAAATTGCTGACAATAAGAAATTTGACTTAGGTAATTATAAACTAGTTCTCAGTAGCATGAGAAGATTCATTGGGACTGCAAACGTTCAGAAAGAAAGTCTAGTACACAAGTAAAATCCAGCAGTTTGCCTTTTGTTAGGGACTTTACACACTCAGGTGATATGAAGTTCACATAGATAATTAGGTAATTTACATTTTTTGTAAACTAGCTTTAGCGCAGAATATGATGAATATTTAAAGCCTCTGTTCCCAACTGCAGATTTTATGCAGTTACCTTAAGAAGGCTCGTTAGACAAAGATTATTCCAAAGCACTTTATGAGAGGTTTTTGGAAAAAAGAAAAGTGATAGCTGCAGTAGAATGTTGTAGTGTTAATTGTAATAATCATAATAACATTGTTTACTGTGAGTAAATGTTTTATAAAATATGTGCAGTTGCATATATATATATAGATCAAGAAATAATGTCCTCAAATCTTTTATTTCAAATTTGAGGAGATCTGTTATTATGAATTAATGAAGCAAATTTGAATGCATCTGTTTTGACGGATTTATCAGCTTTAGCATCAGGTTGATTTTTGCGTAACTGCTACATCATCTATTTGTGTTGTATGGACATGTTGCATTTAGCATCATAAAATAGCATCTGATATCTTCCACAGCAACTTTATCTTATCAATTGTAAAACAATACCCTGTTTTAATTAAATCCAAGAAGTTCATAAGCTCGTTTGGGGTGGGGATGGTAGAAGAAGATAAAATATCAATGACAGCCATTTAAACAGTAGATAAAAGGGCCTAGAGGGATGGGTGGCTTGAAGTTCTGAGGAGAGAGCTGCCTAAAGGTGAGAACTGTAGGATCAGAGATTCTGACAAGGAGTAATTGTCTTGTAAAATATTGCATATGAAGTTTTGCACCTCAGCTGTAATTAGAGACAACCTCTTGTAACAATTCTTTCTATAAGAACTTTTGCACAATTTTTTTTTAAATGAAGGAGACATATCAAAGTACCAGAATATCATCTCTTGTTTGCATTTAACTTCATATTGATTCATGAGTGTAATTGTTTTTTGTGTAATTTTAAGTGATTTATTTGAGGCAGGAGGAGGTAATATTTTTTTGGCCTTATGTGTTGTGGACATAATCCATGTGCTGGTTAGATTAACCTTGCATCATCCTCTTTCTGAAGCTGGATTATTTTCCTTGAGGTCGAGGTGACAAAACACTAATGCAAAGCAAAATGTAAAGATAGGGGTAGGGGATGCTTTTTACCCTAAAAAGGTAAAGGTCATCCCCTAACCTTTTCAGGTAGTTGGTGAAGGGGGGAGGTACCTCAGTTTTCTCAGGGCCAGCTTTACATGAAGGCGGTGCCCATCTCCTCTCCCTTGCTTTTTACCTTGGAGACAGCTAAAAATATTGAGCTGCTAATCTCAATATATATTGTAAGTAATAATATATAGGCTAAAATAGCAGAGGGCATGTCATATTGGAAGAGTTAGTGCAATTTCACCAGAAATGAGGATCAGAAAGAGAAAATAATCTTCATCTGCTACTGCGAAAGATAGAAGCTAAGCCAGAAAGCTTTTACTGGCATGGGGTAAGTTGCATATAAAAACGATTGCCTGAAATGTGTTTATTTCCAGACTTCATGGACTCAAGGAGTGATTGCTACCTTGGAGGCTACCTTCTTATACCCACAGGCAACGTTGTCAATATTAACAGCCGCAATCCTGTTGGTGGGGATTCGGATATTTTGAGCTGCACCTACCGCTTCAAACCACAGGACTCTGGAGCAGTAATGGATGTCCGATTCGATAGTTTCACTCTTTCTGACTGTGACATAACTCTCAGAGTTGAACTCAGTGGAGCTAATGTACGTTGGTTTTTTTGGTTTTTTTAAAAATTATTATCTAAATAACTCGGGTGGGACTATTTTAAGAGGAAACTGTAATGAAACACCTCAATATTTCTTATCCTTACAGTATTTTGAAGTCTTACCTGACTTCAAAGATTCTGTAAATATGCTATGGAGAAGATGAGAGCTTATTGGTTGGAGCAGTTAGGACAATCATTTCCAAACCTGAACCACAATACCCAGTTCAATACCCGTGAGATGCAGCATACTTTCCCCCCAGGTTGATTCAGTTGTGGAATAGGTACCTGACTCCATAGAGTCTGTAGAAGGTAAGGCAGCAAGAGAGAGGAGTTTGGAACTGGCCCAGAGCTCTAAGTGTCAGGTTGTAAATGAGGGCTGTAACAGCACACAACCATGTGATCACCAAATGGTCATTACTTTTACCTGAACTTTGTTTCTTTGTGCATTCCTGCCATGATATCCTTAGTTGCTGGCACAGGATAAACTGAAACCAACCAACCAACATTCTTCAGGACTGTTTGAATGAATCCATCATCCAGAAACCTACAGCATTCACTAATCATAAAGAGTGAGCTTCACACAAGTTTGATAACCCATCAAAAGTTATTGGAGCTAGGATGGAATGTGTTGCTACACCCACCATACGAGCTTAACCTAGCGCCATCAGATTTCGACTTGTTTTGCTCTCTTCAAAACTCCTTGTGTATATCATTCAGTTAAAATGAGGCTGTAAATCATTATTTTCTTCAGTTTTTCGCTGATAAAGACAGGTCCTTCTTTGAACAAGGAATTATGAAGTTCACTAAAAGATGGTAAAAGGTTATCGTATAAAATATGCTAAATATCATGATTGTTCTTTATATAAATAAATGCCTTTAGGAAAACAGAGAAAAATACTTCCTGAGTTTTTTTGACTATCCAATATTTCATTATACATCATAATATATAAACTAGAGCAGTGGTTCTCAAAGTGTGGTCAGCGGACCACTTGTGGGCTGCCCACGTCAGATGGTCCGCGGCTGACAGTCATCATGTGTCAGTAAAATAATGTTTAAATCACCAGATATGTAATTATTCTAGTATTGATTCACATGAGTTTTAATTTTATCGATGCCTAACTGCTCATTCACATAAAACACTTGCTTACCAACTCAGTCTTTATGTCACAGCATGAGCATTGTGTCATTTAACCACGTCATCAGCTACCCAGAAGTATATTTAGTTTTGAATTGTAATGAAACAAATGTGGCAATTTAAATTTGAAATTCACCGTACAGAGTGATTTTAGGCCTTGGTGGTCCGCCGTATTTTTTACTTTAATGAAATGGTCCTTGGTCCGAAATCCTTTGTGAACCACTGAACTAGAGCGTTAAGGACAAAATTTTAATTAGTTTCATTTTTATTTTCCAGACATACACTCTTGGATGCAAAGATAGTCAGCCAAACCCCATGACAGCTGATAATGGTTTGGCTACAGTGGCACTAACAAAAAGAACCGTTGATGATAAAGACTACTACTTTGCACTCACAATCAGAGCATACAGAAGTAAGCAAGCTTATGCTCATATGCAGATTAATACTTGGTGATGCAGACATTTACTCCTCACAGTGCAAGGTGTCAACATTGTGTGCACTTTGCTGGAAGATGCAGAATAAGACTAGAGAAACGTGTAGAAAAGCATCATATGAGTTGTTACTAGTCTTCAAAGAAAACAGAAGCCCAAATACTTGCAGGTCTTTGCAGTTGAAGAGAGATTATAATAAGAAAAAAAATCATGGCTAAATTAGCGCAACTTAGTTGCTTCCCTCTAGAATGTTTCTTGCCCAGTCATGGCCTGTGTGGGAAAGAAAACCAATCCTTTTGAAACCTCCAATTTTTGCATGCCTAAATGTAAATGATATTAGACAACTAGCCTTAATGAATTAAAGTATTAGTGTATATCTGGTAACACAATGACCAAAAAGTAATCTGAGACACCACATTTTTATTATGATGGTTGTGGGAAAGCGTCATATAATGTACTCAGAACCACAGCTACGCTGTTTCTTGAGTTAAACCTGACCACTACTCGTCTACTATAAAATACAAAGTAGTGTTGATACCTTAGTTTTTGATAGCCATAGAGTAATGCATGGCATTTTAGAGAAGAAAGAAAAAATACTGTTCCTAATTAATTGACAAAATCCAGTATAGCATTCGGGCGAGTATAAACATATTAAAAATGACATAAGAGACAGTGAGATCTTCCCTAGAGACATCATTCACTATGAGTGATACATTCCTTTTCAATGTCGGGTTCCCTATGATTTATAAAGTTTTAGATGTAAGAGATTTTCACTCTTTTTGTAGCACATGACTAATGCATATGGACATGAATTCTTGCACATCTAAACTATTCTAAATCAAACTTTTGTTTTAATTTCAGGATTGCTTCTGAACTAATTTTTTTCCATTGATTTCAATTTTGCAGAAGATAATACTCTGGTCCAAGATGAAAGCCCAGTTGCAATTGGCTTGATTGTTGGTATCGTTGGTGGAATTATTGGGTTCTTAGTCATAGTTATCATCATGATTGTGTGTTGCTACCGCAAAAAGAAGAGATATTTACGAGCACGAGCAGAGAGTGAACAAACAGGGGGCCTCTCGTACACAGTTTCTCCAGCTCACAGTTATGGCTACGATGTCAAAGATCCGAAACAGAGGGTGGATGTGTATGATGATGATACTCCAAGTTCCAAAAAAAAGCTTCTTATGTCTCAGAGCAACAGAGGCATGGACCCTCGTGACCAGTCTGAATCAGAATCTGAAACTAAGGACAAAGAGCCTGATATCATCCGTCAATTAAACAAAAGTCCTTCAAAGACAGCTGCCTTAAATTCTGAAAATGACAGAATGCGTCGTGGCACTCAGGGTCAAGGCTGGCAAAGTCAGCCAGCAGGGAAGAAAGAGGAATCTGTTGTTAGATCAGAGGAGAAAGATAATGGATCACAAAGTTCCTCTTTGCTGAGTGCCCTGCATAACAATCCACGTTTCCGTGCCTCATTCCATTTTAATGAAGCCGATGCAGAAGAGAGAGCTCAGCGAATTTCCCAGAGCAGCGTGACAAATGAAACTGGAAGTGAATCGGCAGCATCTGGTTCATGGAACACATCCTTTGACACTCAGCTTAGTGAGGATGACCGCCCCAAAGGTCGCAGTGTACCCAAGCCACCTCCTTTGCCACCTGTGCCAATGTCACCAAGAGCACAGACTCGCTCCCAAAACACTGCCGCAATTCGTCGGGCTCCTCGTCCTTCTTCTTCCACTTCAGATATTGTTCAGCTTCAGAATAACATTGAAGATGGTGACATTGGCATCAGAAAGGTCAACCCACACCCTGATCCACCCTCACCTAGTGAAATTGTGCCAATTCGCATCAAGGACACCCAGCACACTTTGCGGCCAGATCGTGCCAGAAAGACACCTGAAGAAAAAAATCCAAAGGGAGTGCAATCAGCTTATGAATTAGGAAGAGAAGTGAAAGCCAAAGAAGACTTCCCAAAGCAAAGTAAACCAGAGAAACCCTCCAAGCATGACTCCAAGACTAATACAAGTCAAGATCCTGGTGGACCAAGGACAAATAAGGCTGAGAAATTCAGCCAACCACCAGATGGCAGAGCTGGCCCAAATCTAGAGCCTGAGGGACGATTCAAAAAGGCTACAAACACTCGAAAAAAGACAAACACCAAGTCCCCCAGGATGGGACGATCTCGCAGCACTGGAAGTGTTTTAGATGAGCTTGAATCCTTGGGGCGTTCAGGTGTCCCAAATTATAAGGTGCCTGAGGTGACAGCTGATGATTACGAAGACAGTGATGTTGAAAGCAATTACAATCGTAAGTACAGCATTATGTGTTTTGTTTATTGAGTGCTTTCTAAGTTACTGCAAAGTTAAGAGTTTTTTCTCCTTAAATCTGAGATTTTAATTTTGTTGTAAAATATAAATAAAGATGCACTTCCTTAAATACCATTAAATTAGCATAACATTTTTGTACTTCAAATATGCTGATCTAGAAAACATATTGCTCAATTAACATCTTTTTAGTTATATTCTGAGCAAAAAGCATTAATTGAACACCTTAAAATTTAAGCCAAAGACCAAAAAAAGGAAAAAAGTAACAGGCATTTCTAGAAATAGCATTGTCTTGGTAATTTGTTTGTCCCTTTTTCATGGAAGCATATTTAAAACAGTTTATATGTTACAGTTGTACAGATATGTCTAAATGTGTTAGTTGAAGATTATTTGAGGAGGAGCGATAAGAAATATGATATCAAATGTTAATATTAAACTGGTCAATCCATTTTTTCCCCATGTCTCCTATAGCTTTACGCAGAACTGGATCCAAGAACTCCCTCTACGCTTCTCGATCATCACTGTATGGAAGACGCAGGCGCAGAAGCTCTATAAGTGAGTCTGTGGCATCAGTTGCTTATGATGACATGGACTACCCGGAATCTGACCGGTTCAGTGAGCGACGGCTTTCACGGCGGGACCGAGCCTTTAAGTCACTCGGCGACTTAGAATCTGAAATGCGTAACCATGCCACCCGCTCAACCCAGACACTGCGGGAGTGTGCCACACAGACTGGCAAAGGGTTTGCAAATGTGACTCCAGGTAAGAAGACAGTGGTCAAACGAACCAAACCTAAAAGCGTCCATTCCTCGACAACCCAGACAGCAAAATCACACGAGCGCAAAGGTTCAGCTTCATCAATGTCTGGTTTAACCAAGCACCGAGAGAGGAAGAATTCCACGTCATCCACATCTGGCATTTCAAAGCCAAGAGAGAGGAAGAACTCTGCATCATCCACATCTGGCATTTCAAAGCCAAGAGAGAGGAAGAACTCTGCATCATCAAATTCTGGGAAGCCTAAAAAGCCAAAAAATGAAACAGAAAAAAAGACAGCACTTTCAGGTCAACAGGAGACCAAGAGGCCCGAGACTAAACCAAAACCCAAAGTGAAACCTCGCAAGTCAACAGCTCAGGGAACAGATTCTGGAAATGAGGTAGATGGTGGGATGACTGATCAGTCCTCAGTGATTACAAACAGCACTGCTGCACAGTCCATCAATCCGGCAATTCTAGGGCATCCCATGCACCCAACACAAATCTACCCACCTCCCTATTCCATGGTGTACCCACCTCATCTGGCCACAGGTCAGCCCCCAGTTATGATGCCTCCCCCATCACAACCAGGGATGCATTCTGTCTATGGGAATGTTGTCGTGCCCAGTTATGGTATGGCACCACAAGGTGCCAGTTCCACTGTTCCCAACCTAGCAGCACAACCTAAAGGATCCAAGTGGGAACAGCTGTGCAGAATGACGGGGGCAGAGTCTGGTGCAGTGGCCGACTCTTTTGAAACAGGATCGGTAGCAGGGTCTGTCTTCAGTAATCCTGCTCCAAACAATCCCTACAGCTCTTATAGTTTCAATACTGTGCAGACTCAACCTCCACCTGCATTTTCTGCTTCTGCATCTGATTACTATGCAGGATCTGAGAGGAGTGTCCCACACTCAGGCAGAGCTCCTAGTGAAGCATCGCATCAAGCAGGGCTACCTTCCAGATCTTCTTGGGATACCTTGAAGGAGATGACTGAAAGGCGGCAGAACATTTCGTTTGCTAGCCAGGGTAGTGATTCCCCGCCATCAGAAAGTAATGTTTAAACTTTAAACTTTCTGTCCCAACTTCCAACATCTGGAATATTGAATGCAAGTGCTGCATAGAATAAATGAATGCTGGTGATGGCTTTCATTTGCCTGTGCCATAGGCAGCTCTGATACAGTTTAAAGGTCCCAGCTTTTTGCAGCCTCATTTTTTTTTCACGGAGCAAAGTTTCTGAAGATGTCTGCTGCTTCAACAGGTGCAGGCTGTTGATCCTTCAACACTGCTTCCAACTTCACATAAGCAGATCTTGCATGTTGACAGCTATGCCTGCAGATTTCTTCCACTAGAGAGTTGAGTGTAAAACATGTTAATAGCGAAAATCTTTTACATCTTGTGATCATTTAGACTGATGGCCTTTGTAGACTGACCAGAAGAAGGAATGCATATGTAAGCACAGTCTGTGGGCATACACATTTGCATGAAAGCCAACACAATTATAATTCCGCATTGAACATGTATCTAGATCAGAAGACTAAAACCTAGTTAAAGGAATTCATCCAATGAACAATAAAAGTTCAATCCATTTGACTCTTGTTGCCAAAATGAAAACCATACATTTAGCAAATCTGTTTTCTTTGCAAAAGTTTCAGAGACACTTCGAGAAAGATATGGATATCTAGGCTGATTTTTAAAAATTTTATTTTTCATTCGCTGGGAAACCAATAGAGTATACTGAAAGACTGCTAAAGCAAATGACCTTGGTCATGGTGCTCAGCATAGCAAAAGATAGTGTTTGCTGTTTAAAGAAAGACTGATCTGATTAGTGCCTTTGCTGCCTCATTTGATCCTTTATTTCTTGTTCCTGCATACTACCTAGAGTATCTGGTGATCTCATTTTCATGATGGAGAGAGTTGTGTTTTTATTTTGTGCCTATTGCATTCTCATTTTTTATTTTATGGCTTTGGTTTCATGAAGAGAAACTGTACATTGCAATTCTTTTTCTGCATTTAGTTAATAACCTGTTATTAAGACTGCTGCTGCATCAACCGTAGTGTTCCATATCACAAGACATTCAGAAGTTTCAAAGAAAAAAGTACGAGCTAAGTCTACTTTGGTTAGCTCTAAGATGACTACATTCATTTCTTATTAGCATCAGTGGCAGATTTCTCAGGTATTCTCTCTTCCCAGGAGCCTTCCTTTCTTCCACATATGCAATGTCCACTTACTGGTGATTTCCAACAAACTCTCAGAGGGACACACCCAAGATAATACTCATTGTTGATAGAGGCTTTGTAGACCTTTGGGGTAAAGATCCAATGGAATCTATTTTTGTTTGGACAAGTGATGGGCCCCATGTTGGTCGTCAGCTGTCTACCTTGTGATTTAAAGGTTTGGAGCCATGGACAGAGTTTTTTAGCATTCCATTCTTCAAAGGAGGAGATGAGGGCTGCTTATGCCTCTCTTTACTTGTGCATTTTGTTAAATGCTACATTGAGGGAGGTTTTATCATGCACTACTTTAATCAGAACATAGATCCATCTGTATGCACATTACAAAAACTATTTTTTGCATGTTTGTGATTTTTTTTATATTTTGTTTCACTGGGAACTCATTAGCAGCTTCAGTAGATTTTTATAGACCTAGAGATGGTTTTGCATTATTAGGTTAATTCATTGGCACAATCTTATGACCATTCAGTGTATCATGTGTATAGCCTAATGAAACATTATTTTCTCCAAATATGTCTTGCTATGACCAAAAGGATGCAAATAAAACTTTCACATAAGCCAGTTTGTTCATCATCACAACACTAGTAATGTCACTGAATGCTGTTAAAAGATCAAGAACTAGCAACCAATCATGTTTGCTAGGCAGGATCTTTAGTAACATTTAGAAAAATACAGAGTTTTGGAAGTAACCTGTCAAAATGATATAATCATAGTTATTTTGCACTTGGACATGCATTCAACTCTGTTTAAATTCGGAGTTTTAAAGTCATTTTAAGATTATGCTACTAACCTTAGCAAGGAAAGATATTGAGGATCTCTGGAAGTATGTTTCAAAATTTCAAGGAAAATTTTCATGAAGAAGTCATTCTGTGAAAGAGCTTCTCTGACCTATCAAACTTAATCCTGGACCAAAGCATTCATTGTGGTAATACATATCTAGAATTCAGTTAAAGGTATTTCGCAAAGATTATTGCTGTAAAGTCCAGAAATGTGGAGTTGTCATATCAATAGACATTTTATACAGTTCAGGGGTCGTAATAATGTCTGGAGTCAGGGCTTGTGCTTGTCTGTAATGGCTTATTAATGGTTATTTGATCATAATGTGTTGTTGGGTGTCATAAATGTTATGCTTGGCAGTTTTTAAACTGTTTCTTCTGTTTTGGGAAGAAATCCAGTTCGATCTTTGATTTCATTCTTTCACATCCACCACTTTGTTCACAAAGGTCTTTTTCACAGGGTGTTGCTGTTCTAGTCAATACTCTGGGAGTTAATGTATGTCTGATGATTTTGCTTTTTTAATAGTGAATGCAGCTTTTACATTAGGTTTTTGACTGAGAATTTTTAAATGCCCAGAGCTGGCATATTAGTAGAAACAAATTCTGAGAATGGTTTGTGTATTGTCACCAAACAAAAAGGCAGGAATAAATTTAACAGTGTTATATGAAAGTACTTCACGTTATAGTTACAGAAATGCAGAATTTTTAGCCTGAACTTGTAGGCTCGTACTCTGAGCTCATTCCAAACAACGATGAATCACTTTCAAGACTGCCTTTGAACAAAATATGAAATGAACAATTCATGACCATTATTGTCATGTTTGTGTTAAAGATCACAGCGGGCTTTGATTTGCAAACATGCATCAGTTCAATTTTCTTAAGAACAGTGATCAGATGATGTGCATGTTTGTCCAGACTAAAATATGAATGCTAATATGAACTTTTCAGATTGTATTGATGCAGATTGGGCTGGGACAATTCCTTTTATGGCTAGACATTACATAGACTTTCAGTTTGATTTCTGTTAGAATTTTTTACCTTTTTTCAGGGGGAGTGGGGGTAGTGAGACTGTAAGGAATGGGTATCTCCACTTTAAACCATCATGTATAAATTTTGTCACAAATGGATGAGTGGTTAAAATCTTTTTGCTTTACCTACTTAACTTTTATAGTTGATAATTGCAAAATAGAATTGTAGGTTAGCATATAAATAAAACAAAAAAGACACTGAATGGCATGTCTGATGTATATATATATATGATTACATTGCAGAAATTGTATTTATACCTGCTCAAGTAGGCTAGAGATTAGTATGGAATATGTATGCGTTTGCATGTGCATGTACAAAAGAAATTGAGATCACAATACTTATGAAGTTGTATATTTTTGTTTAATCTGGGTCTCTGTAAAACTTTTCAGAGGCATCAACACACAATCCAAGCCTTGATATTTTGAGTAAAATATTTATGGCTCAGTTTCATGACAAAGACTATATGGTTATGTCAAGAAATGTTGCTGTCTAATTTGTTTTATGCTTCTGACTTTCTTTGATTTAAATGTTACTTTGGCAAACATAAAAATGTACATTTTGCCTCCCATCTAGATACCCCATAGTAGGATCTGTAATACCAGAAATTAAAATGCATGTACATTCAGTTTTATCCTAAAATACGCGAATAAAGCTTTGTAATTAGCTTGATAGTATTGGGGTGTCTTGTTGCAGCCCTATGCTCCTTGTCAGACACAGAAATCATTTTGGATCTCACAGTTAATATAAACATAGTTACCACTGCCACTTAAAAAGATTCTTTTTCTTCCTATTCACCCCTAGTACAGCACAGGGCCGACTTATAAGGATTGGGCAAATATGTTGGTGGCAATCATTTTCATGTAGAATGGCATTTCATATGTACATAGCTCAATGCTTTAAGAGCTGCAGGTTACTATAACTTGCTTGTAACAAAAGTATTAGCCTCTTTTTAGGCTTTAGAAAAGAAGTCCATAAATTGCATGTTTTGTTTTGTTTTAAGCTTGACTGTCCACTTGTTTAAGAGATGATTGTGGGTTTTTTTTTTTAAACAGTGACTCATTAACTAATGACAAGATTTTTCTTTTTTTTTTTTTATTATTCATTTGAATCTTCATGGAGATTTTTTTTTAATCCAAGCCCTGTCTAATGAGACTGATTACCCCTACATCTGTTAATTTAAAATTTTAGATTTTAGTCTCATATGTTAACATCATGCACACTAAAAGCCTTCAGGACTGCAAACAGGTAACTCATCTTGTAAGAAGCCTTCTTGCCAGAGTGGTTAGTCATTCACTGACAAAGTATTATAGTCAGCAATGAATGTATGTCTTGTGGTTAAAAGAATTATCTTTTTATATGCTTGATCAACTTCAAACACCCATGTTTTCTTTTACCAGAACACTATAACTTAAAGAATCCCAACATCTAGGTACTTTTGTAAAGTGCAGGATCATGCCCTCTCATTTTGTGTGCTTGTGTATATAGTTGTAATAGTAAAGTTTTGTTTCCTGATTTTGTTCTTAAGTAGTGTACAGTTTAGTTTTTATATCCATGTAATGATGCGTTTCCAGTTACACTTTATCTTGTACACTCTATTTTGAACTTTAGAATAAATAAAATTCTAAATTTGTATTGTGACTTTGTTTGGCATAAAATGCTTTCAACTTATACATATTTAGTAGATATACATATCTATTTACCACTTTGATGTTGACAGATTATTCTACATCCCTCCTCAATATTAACAAGATAAATCCTTCTGTCCCACTGTTCCTCCCCCCCCCAAAAAACCCAACCCACAAACATCCTCTCCTTTCTTTACACTCACAAGTATTCAAACAGGTCATTCAACCACAAATGTAACCGCTTTTGTCAACCAACTTTATTCTCACACATGCACAACCATTAAATGCAAGTACACATGCACAATTACGAGAGCAGCAGCAGCTTTAAATACTAAATAAGACCTTCTTTTTCTGTTTTGACTTCAATTTTGTTTTTGTATATTTGCGGCCTTTCTTCAGTTCTTGTTCCCACCGTTTTCTATACATTGTATACAGTCTCATCGCAGCCTGAGCATCCTGAATCTAATTTTTTTTTTAAAAGAAAGGAGAAAAATTTACTGACAACATACTGGAAGCACACTGATAATAAAAATAAAAGGTCAAGCGAATCCAAGTTCAGTATTTAATAAAGGGTGAGGATTTTCAAAATAACTAGAGACGGAGGAAATTTTAAGAAAAAAAAGTATTACAAAACTGCTAGGCATTGAAGACTTAAAATGAAAATAAGAAAAAAAAAGGCATGTGTCAATTAAAAAAAACTTTCGATCTAAGCTATACTGTAAATAATTCACAAACCACTCTACCTGTGAAAAGACAAGCTTACTTACAGAATTATGTTCTCCTTCTTGCACAGCCACTCCTAATAAAGCTGATGTAAGTTTCTTCAGAGATGGGGTTCTGCCTCCCATCAGCTGTCGAAATGGCTTATATCGTGATGTGTCTCGGATATCTCGACGAGGGTGGTCCAAAAACAAGACCTGAAAGCAAGGAAATCTTGTTCCATTAATCACATAATTTACTTGCATTACATGTATTATTTTTTAAGCAACAATTGCTACAAAGTATTATTTACACATACACAATCATTCAACATTCACTAGAATTTCACCTTAATTATAGACCAGTCAAACAAAATGTAGAATGAATAAATAAAAGAACATTAAATTATAGTAACTTGCCTTTAAATCATTATGAATAGCATGTCCAACAAGAATATGCCCCTCTAGCAAGTCACTGACTTCCTTCTGCACTGTATGGAAATCTTCACCTAGAATTTAAAATAACAGGAAGATTATACACCTCTGACGCAAAGTTCGCTACAGCAATGGCTGACTGTAGATTATCTAAAAACTTCTAAATCCCTAGTTTGTTCCACTTGCTGTAATAGGAAGATTACATAACACAATTTGAAACCTATAAACACTTTCAGGTCTATATTATTCACAAAGACAACTAAAATATTTTCTGCAATCAAACCATACTTTTTTTTAAAATCTAGGCAATAAACTAGGATGCAGTCTGGGATGTTTGCATGCTCTGAAGATGCACTCATGATCTCACCATCTTCAAGATTGTCAGGCCGTACACCACTGACATGGGTGCGGTAATCAGTGACTTTCTCACGAGCTTTGACGAACTTATCGTAGATGCAGTTGCCATGCTGATTGACTAAGGAGACACGGGCCAAAACACTTTCTTCTCCATTTCTGCCTACACCAACCATTTCACAGTCCATGGCCAGTGCCTTTGTTGCTCTGTTGTGTGAATATACCAACATAAATGCATGTGTTCAACAACTCCAAAGTAAACTTTCTAAAACAAAATCCTACAATTTCACCTTTTAGAAGAAAAAAGACAATTATTCTATTGTTACATTGCTACACCAATACTGTAAAATACATCATTTTCATGCATATCAGTATACTATAAATCTGATTTAAATGTCTGGACATCTGTGGTAATCTTGACTTAGCAAATATAAGTGCACATAAAATTAAGACAGTTAAGAAGCTACAAATTAGACGCTATACTAAGTGACACAACATAACCTTTCAGCAAGCAGATGACTTTTAGACATGAAGTATACTCGTTAAAGTAAATTGTGTGCAAACTTACTCTGTTAACCCATTTGGAAAAACCAAAGGATTATGATTTTGTGCTTTATCTGAGTTTTGAGACACTGCAGGTGTAACTGGCCTCTTCTCTATGAGAATATCATCAACATCATCAAACCAGATCTCATCACTGTAAAAGAAAACAGAAGTAACTGATTAAACCAACTGTGCCACCATTGTCATCCTTTTAAAGGTGTAATTGAGCTGCACAAGTTATCCCTTTCTTCACATACACAAATTTACCAGGGTATACAAATGCTGGTGCATTTCATGTAAGGCTAAAATGTCTACATGAAAATATTTTCACCAATTTCTGTACAATGGGTTTGTGTGTGGGGTGGGGGTGCTTACACCAAGCCAGCAACTAAGGCTATATCACAGCAAAGTAGCCAGCCCTATAAACAGATACTGCATACAGAGAAATAAAAGAATAATCGAGACAAGACCTGAACTCAGCCAATCTTCCCTGTATTGATGACATGCACTAACCATTGCACATAATCAGAAAGACATACCATATTCCACAAAAAAGCACTTCAACTGTTGTTATTTCAACTAAAAAAGTAAATAGGTGTTAAATATATACTTGATTTACCTTGGTACTTCAGTTCCATTCTGTTTTATACCAGTACTGTCTCTTTTTTGAGAGATCTCTAACTTTCTCTTTTTTCTTGGTGGTGGGCCTGTTCTTTTCCCTTTAGGTTGCAGTATCTGAATATTTAAAATGCACATATAACTGATAAATCATCAAATCATATTGCATCAGTATCAGTAGTAATAATAATCATAATAATATAATAGTTTTCTGCATTCACGTACATAGGTAAAGACAGCAGTTTACTCATTCACTCCAATGGTCATAGTTATGGTGTGAGGGTAAGTTGCTGCCCTGATTCAACATGGGAAACTCAAGAACAAGTAGTAGAATGATAAATAATGTACCATCTCTCACCAGCTTACATACTATTCTTGCTTAAGGTGAGTAAGCTAAAGTAACTGAAGATGCTGCTTTAAAATTTACAGAACTGGTCTATTCAGGTGTAAATACAACAATTGTTATGCTAGCATAATACATACACATGTATTGTTAATCCTGTCAACATGTTGTACTCAGAACGCATAGTAACCAGATAATTATGAAAAGAATGCTGAATGTAAACAAGCCTATATTTCCTGAGAAGCGATATATGTAGGAATCGCCCAAAAAAAGAGTGTCCTATGTTTGATACTCACGCTCTGCATTTTCTTCCAGTTGGAGGAGAAATCCTCTGGCCTCGTTGGTGGTAACGTTTTAGATGCTAAACTCAACTTACTGTCATGAAGGTCCTGTTTTGACTTTGTTAAACTAGTTAAAGGTGCGGTGGCTTGATTTACATTCTTGTTTGCTTTCGTGTCTTTTTCCTTGTGTAATGTTTTACTTCTTTTACCACACTGTTTTGAATCTAGTTCAGAAGTTTTTATTGTCTTCGCAAGTTTCAAGCTGTTTTTCATTCTCATAACTTCCTTCGGCGTTGATTTATTCTTTCCCGTTGACATTATCGTCGCCTTGCAAGATCTGTTTTACCACGAAATCGTTGACAGCTTTGTGCAATTTTAATTCCCTTTCTCGCGGATGTTTTTTTTTAAACCATATACTAAATATGGAATTTTCCAGTGTTTTACATCGGTAAACTTTTACTGTATTTTTCCTCAGAATCAAAACTAAATTGTTGCTTGAAATACTAGTGTTGTCCATCACATTGACACATGTTACTGCCGTACCACGATGGGAGACTACTCTTAGTAACGTCCTTCTCCACTTTTAATAATGCTGATATCGTAGTAAAACTTTAGGCCATAGATTCGTTTTTCAAATTAATTCCTAAAATATTTGTATCTTTTACGGATCAAGCGATAAAAAAAACCACTATTGAACAGAAAGATAAAAGCACAGAAAAGATAACTCTGCAGGCGTGCTTAAGCAACAGAAAGATAACTCTCAGGATTGACCGAAACCTCGAAAAGTTCGCAGTGATATTGAACTAGAACATTGGGTTTATAGAATGGTGTCCGTAACTAGATTCTGTAGTCTAATAACAAGAAATGTTCGCACTGCTTTAAGGTATATATTTGTTAAATAGTGAAAAAATATTTTCAGAAAATGTCTTATAACTTAAGCTGATAGAAATTTCGTCTGCCACTTCAATTGTTAATTAAATTAGTATGAGTGCAATGACTGATTGGTGCATTATTTTACTCTATTTCTCATCATCGATTCTCTCCGCTTTTGTCACGAGTGAAGGTTATTTAATAATCTCTGGCTATATGTTGCGTTCATATTGACTCAGTGCAGTATGTTGCCTTGAGCTTATGCTTATTTGTGCGTAGACAGATTTTTAATAAAATAATATCTTAAGACATACTTTGGTGGTATTTTGCAGAGCAAGTGTCAGACACTATGATCCTGAAACAGGCGGAGAAGAGTTTAAAGCAACATCAGTTACAATGTTAAGCAAAGAAGACGACGAAAATATTTATGTCGAGGCCTACAGCACGTTAGGGTTTAAACTCAGCAGTGGTTTTCGCATCATTGGCCCCTGCATTCTCTTTCCACGTTCAATTCTGCACTGGGGGGTAAGTAAAGTTTCTTTTTTTTTTTTACTGCCTATTCAATGAATGTGAATTTAAGTAAGTTTCAGGAAACTTATATAGAGTCTAAACATAATCATTAGACGTTGAAATGCTCAGTATTTTAAAGCAAAATCAGGACGCACTAGATTCTAAACATTTTTGTGTATTTATGATTTTTTATATTTTACGATGATGTATCTTTAAACTATTGAAAACATATTAATAGTGACCTACATTTCAGATTGCCGGTGCTCAAGATATCAATGAGAAGTCACTCAGTCTGTTTCCTTTACTGGAACCAAAACTGGGTAAGTGTTATGATTTGTCTTTCATGGTGTTAAATGGGATTATATCTTGCAGCACAAACCATAGTACACAAATATGTTTTTGAGTAGACTTTGACTTCCTAATGGAACTGCTTGTGTGTGAGTTTGTCATATTTATTCTTCTTCCAGACTTAATATAGCATCATGTTTAGTAAAGTCCTTTAAAAGCAGCATAGATATTTAAGTGACTTGCTTTGCAAATTTCAGTTATTCAGTACAATTTGTTTTTTTTTTTATTTTTATCTATATCAGAGGATTAACATTTTTTAAAGAAAAAAATGAATATGTTCACAGACATCTTGATCCTGGGAATAGGTGACTATGGAACGAAATATGACAAGAACATCATCAAGTATTTACGTTCACACAGGATTAATGTGGAGATTCTCCCAACGGTAAGTTAAATGTAAAGAAGTTCACCTAAACTTGGTCCTGAGTCCCCAGTTAAATAGGGAGGCACAAAATCATTTGATGACTGCTCTGAGAAAAGGAAGGAGAATTTCTTGAGGAGTTTTAAAGTACTAATGAATATTCTTAGGATACGAAATAGTTATCTTATTATTTGGGACCATTATTTTATTCAGTAATAGGTGATTGTTTTGACAAGGGCATACGATTTTTTTTAACTTTCGAAAGAATTTATTTATTTCAAATAAATCTTGACTATGCATGTATTTAATCTTTGATTGGTTCCTTTAAACCTAGGTAAATGTCATCCCCTAACCTTTTGTTTGTTTGGGAGGGAGGTGTTAGAGACCACAATTTTCTTAGGGCCAACTTTTTATCGTGAGGGAAGTACCCATCTTCTCTCTCTCACTTCCTTACCCACCACAATCCTCCATGGAGTCAGGTACCTATTCTCAATAGCCAGGTCAACTGGGGAAAGTTTGCTATGCCACACAAGTATCTAACAGCATGCCTTCAGATGCCAGTGCTCTAACTATTCAGCACTTTGTTTATTCATTTAAAACTAATTCAAATGCAATTAATGGGTGTGTGTTATTCATTAAATCATTTCTAAAATTCTTACCACAAACTTGTATCATACACATCCATGGTTCTTACCCATGATTTTGGACAGAAGTGAAGATTTTCCACAATGTCACAAAAGTATGCTACCTAATTTAGCCTTATTATTATTATATGTCTGAAGATGTTGCATTGCACTTATATACACAAACAGTTAGACATGGTAAAGTCGCACACAAAAGAAGTTTATTGGCGTGGCACTGCTTTCTGCGAGATCTATCACCCTTATGTAGGACTTAATTGTAGAGATGTCTAGAGGGGGTTTGGAGTGGCCAGCTTCCCATTAGGGTTCTGACAGACTTCACCCAGAAAAAGTTTTTGATCAAAAAGAATTCAGTTAGAATGTTAATTTGGACAATGAATATTCTAATATGACAATGGGCTGCTGGCACAAAAGTACAGGACAAAATTTTAAAGATTGTTTAAAACTATTTGTTTTATTCTGTATGAACTATTTTATTTGTTTTTCATGTACAAAATGAGAATGAATGTTAAAAAGTCCCAGATGCGCAGAGTTTGAGAAAATAGGTGGTGAAGGACAAATTTCTTATAAAAAATATTTGTACACTATATGCAAATGAAGTGTACCAAAAAAATCTCTGATATTTTATCACAACAAGACAAAATTCAAATGCAGTAAAATGTGCTTTGAAACGCTCGGACGGAAAAACAAACACCTCCCATCTTTTGGTCTGAACGGTTCGGGTTTATACATAAAACGACCTCAGGTGCTAAACGTGAACTTCTAACCTCAAACCCTAATTCATAACGCTGAACCCTATGTCATTAATTTTTATAGTACCGTTTAGTGACTACACCAAACCCCATCTTTGCGGTGGTTGTATGATCCTACCGCTGCTTGTTCCGGAAGGAGAATTTGTTTTAAAACGTTCTGGTGTGAAGCAAAACATCTGCTAAGCGTATCCAACAACAGTCGGAAGATCTCATTAAAGCAGACCATATACGTATACATACAGATTGCTGAGCAGGATGAAGGATAACGTAGACAGAAAGATTAAGATATTAAATCAAATTTCAGTACAACTATAGGGAGTTTTACCAACACAAAATTAGGCAAGAAAAAGTGAATCATGAGCCAGGAAATTTCAAGTGTGCTGGCATGGTCAGTACTTCAAATTTCAATGTGGACAAAAAAGATTTGTCCTCGAACCATGAAAAACGATTACCCCCCTTCTCCGCCCTATGAAGTTACAGCACGATACACCAAGACCGTAAATGATCATTTATAAATATAAGTTCTTAACATACACTTTCGCCATTTTAGTTTTAGATCGTTCTGTTACGCATGGAATCTTTGTTTCCTTTCCAGGACCAGGCATGCGCAACTTTTAACTTCCTCAACGCCGAGCGACGGGTCGTGGCAGCTGCTCTTGTGCCGCCTAGCTATATGCACTTGGAGAATGACGAGGACCTGATCGTGCGCGCCCAGCTAGAACAGCAGCAGGAACTTTTCGGGATAGAACACACGTCGTCCTTCGAGAACGCCCCTGGCGAGTTAGCCCCTCAACTGGAATACCTCAAAAAGGAGCTTCTTCCGAAACTGGGCTTTCCACTAAATGAAAATCAGTCGGAAAAGAAAAACCTCGATCAAGAAAATTCAAAGGAAAAGAGATGATGGACAATACTAGCAAGTTCTTTGGTTTGACTGTCATGTACCTAGAGGCTGAGTGACTTCATAGTGTTGCTTGGGGGAGGGAAGGGGTATCGGTATCGGATGGAGAAATATTGGATGCTGCTGTAACATTATTTAGACGTTGGAAAATATAAAAAATATAATTATTATTCGTAAAGTCTTTAATGGAAAAAGAGTGGGTGCTTTAAACACGATCGATTACTGCTGACAACTATTTTGAATCACAATAATTAAATAGAGCAGCTTGCCGCATGTTTAAACTCGTATCTACAGCTGCTTCTTTACTGTGTAGGGTAGGAGTATTCGAGAGGTTAAACTTTGCGTACATTGTCATGGATGGCATTGCTGACGTATGTACTGTTAAACGACTATAATGAGACTTGAGTGAGTGTCGTACCCCGCCCAAAGCTAGGCTCGCCGCACTATACATAGACAGATTAATCAAAAAAATCTACAATCTACACACACACTCATGCGCAAATAAAAATAATCCCTACCAAAACGCACGAAGTGTAGGCAGAACATTATGAAAAGCTCCAGCGTTACAAGCAAAATTGTGACCTAGTGAGTATTTCTTCAAAGCATATTTAAAAGGTATGGTAGACTCAGTGCAATGACTATACGAAAAGGAATTCTGCAGCTTAGGGAAAGAAAAGCGGTGTATCCATTTAAGAACATCAGATATACAAAAACACGGGAAAAAAATTGCGTGAAAAAAGAATTGTGACTGATCAGCGACAGTTTGCTCTACTTTTTTTTTTTTAAGTTTCCATTTGAAGCCAGCGTTAACAGCGATTTCCTTGATGGTACAAAGGTAAGTGGGCGCTTCATTACTTCACACTCGCCCATCGCAGTCTCATATCTGCACTCGCATCAACATTACTGTTTTCGCACAAGAATGGCCTCACACAGTTTTATAAAACAAGATTTTATTTTTTAAAAATTAAACGACGGCACATTTAAAAAGAGAATGCTGCTGCCATGAAAATCAACCCATCCAGTTTAATAATTGGATTTATACTACAGCTGTGGTGCTGTTCCAAGTGAAACGTCTTGAAGGCTGCTTCAATAGAAGCAGTGCCATCATCGTCAACAGTAGACGACCGCATTGAACAAGATGAGTGTAGCTCCCTCTGGTGGACAGGTGAAGGCGTCTACATCTAGAAAAAAGGAAACCTCAAATCTGAGGGTTATAGCGTTAGGCGCCGCTAAAAACCCACTGCTCGACGAAAGCTCTGGCGTCCTTGGCAGGGTCAAGGCGGCGAAAGACGGTGCCCACGATCGGCACCTTGCCCAGGTGACACAACAGTACACTTATGTCATCATTTTCACCTTGGCTATCTGTAGAGACGGAGTCAACTTCTCGGATGCGAGCGAGCAGATCCTGAAAAGAAACGAGAAAAATATTAGATGATTTATTATTCGAGCGCGCTGTCGTGCACATTGCAATACCTAGTCCATTCAAAGGAAATCGGGGAATGGGTGATAAACATTCAATAAACATCATTGAAGTAAATAAAAATCCATCAAATATTTAAAAAGCAAAAAAATTATAAGATATCGACAACAGCCGTGCTATAAGTGGAAAATTAAACTCTTCAGGGGACTAAAAATAGCAGTTATGAATGGAAATGAGTTCCAGACATGAGGTCCACATTCAGCAAATGTCAGCAATTCTTCATGAAGAATCTCATCTAAACCAAATCAGTGTAAGAGGCGATTAGGCAGGTACACTTCGTCGGGATGATCAATAATTCGCCGATTAAGACTATACCAAGTTGAATTGGGATGATAACGCTTATGCTTTTAATGGTATACCCCTGTTGTTCTGCTTTTGGGGGAAAACATTTTGTTTTCCCAAATTTGGGATATGGTACGAGTCGCCTGTCCCATTGCTTTAACTGGCTGACAATTTTTGAAACGCAGATGTGTCAAGTAAGTGCTAGTGTTCCTGCTAGACAGGATATGTCCTGTTAAGACGTCCCTCGCCTACAGCGGAATTCCTTTCACTTCCTGACCCCAGTCATAGGACTCGGTTGAGCTTGCCTACCGACGCACTTCACTGACGCACTGTCAGGACTGGGCTGCGGTTGGGGAGTGTGAGAGACAGAACGCGCAGAAAATAGCAAAACACCGCAAAGAAAACACGGGTAATTTCGTGCTTTGCATACCTCGTGACCCTTTCCCCACACACGTGATCTCAAAACGTGACAGAGCATTGTACTTTCCTCAAGGTACACCCGTGTTGATGTAAGGGGAGGCAACTATTTGCTAACGGTTTGTTAGGAAATTCAAAAGATAACAGCTGCTAAACCAAGAAGGCTTTTCACTTCATTTTCAGACCGCGTTTGCAACTTGTAAGGCAGCTGCCGTGACTGTCAGATAAAATTCGAAACTCTAGTTTTTTTGGCTTTGTTTTGTTTTTAGCACTTGTTTATGCAGCTTCAAAAGAATTGTAAGGTTAGGGTTAGGGTGGGTCTGATGAAAGTTTGTCAATGCGAGGCCTGTTAAAACAAAAATATTTAAGCAAAACCCTACACGTGTAAACTCTACATCCAATATGCAATCAGAAACACTGCACTGTAAGCCGAACATCGTAGCAAAACAATATCGTGCGCGCGCTAAACGTGGCACATGAACGACCGGGGTAAGGTAGTAGGTAGGGGGGATAGGGGGCAGGGGAGGAGGGCGCGGTAACAGTCTCTCGGATCTCTGCTCCAGTTTTAATCTGTCGACTAGTGTGACAGCAGGCGAATCGATTGCAGCATATGACAACTATATATTATTCAAACTTTATTACTCGAAAACACTCTCCTCTTCCTGCCAGATTTATAGACCCCGGGTGGGCAATTGGGAAGGGGTGGCAAATAAAGTAAACGTCCGCCAGTATAATCTCGAAGCCAGGTAACAGCGAATAGTCTCTATATAACCCATCGGTTGCATTATATTGATCAGGGCTTATCTTAAATGATAGAAGGAAGAGGGAGTATCTATAAGGACACAGAAAGTGTACAAGCAAGTGAACGTTTCGTTGGCTTCGCGTGTTTAAAGATCTAGTGGGGTGCAATTTTTGTTTAAAATTCAGTGTTAAAGACTATTTCTTAAGAAAACCTGGGTACATTCTCATTCTCAAGATGCAGGCCTATAACCACCATGCACGGAAAGATGTTAACATCCCAGAGGTCAGAAATGTACAAGGATACGTTTGTGTTGTCAGGGCTACAGCCAGTGGGAGAGCTGGAACAGTATGTTAATTAGGCAGAGGCATAGACAAACGTGACGTCACGATTTTGACCTCTTTCTTTGCACGATGTCAGTAGGCCTGCATCTCCAAAATGGCGAAGGGTGGGGGAAGAGAGGTATGCACCTAAACTGTGGGAAATAATATCTAAACTTGAAACATTTATTAGAAACAAAACTGCCCAACACTAGACCTTTAAGCCGTCATGGCAGTTATTTTGTTTCAGGTAAAAAGGACCAACAGGACGCTACCTGTATGCCTTGCCGGAACTGCTGCCATTTGTCCAGCTGCTGCTTGCAGCACGCGTCACGCATAATCTTGGCGGAGCACATGCCGGTCATGAAGCGATGCTCGCTCACCCGGTCGTGATCGAAGTCATCTCGAAGCCTGGCGACGCAGGCGTCTGTGGACATGTCAAAAAAAAAAAATGCAATGTCACTACGATGGTTAATCATAGAAACACGCATCCTCTTATCAACCCTCAAACATTCTCACACATATGAGAATCAGGAAGTTATATGCCTAGGCTTGTTCGAGATAAACAGTCTAATGTAATGGACTGTTCATGTTATCTTTCAACGAACTCGGCAAAACTAGGCGAGTGCAAGGAACAGACGAATGCACCCGGCAGACAATCAAAGTTTAATGAGTACAAATCATGCACTTGAATCGACTGAACATAAGCGAACCTTTAAGAACAGATAACCTAGGCAATGACCAACTATGCAAATGCAATCTGTATAAATCATCTTTTCAAAACCAGTGAAAAAATAAAAACATTTGGGGTGCAATGGTGGCTTGCAAGAATAGGCATCCACACGGATGCACGTTAGCCTGGCATACATGAATGCGGACACTCATACAAACACCTGTGCACATGCATGGCAGAGAAAGTTTTGCTTCAAATGCCTTGTGAATTTGGTCAGCGAGAATGATCGAGTAAACAAAAGGTTGTTTGTACTCACCGCCAGCAACCAACGAAAATATACCTGAGCGAGAAAGCAAAACCCCCTACCAGTAGAATTTTTATTAGCGGAGAACCTTGTTTGTTCTACTACACTTCTGTTAAAAAACAAGTGGGTCGCCAGAATCGCACAGTGTTTTCACAGAGATCGGTTGCTGAAACTTTAGAAGTGTCTCTACAAGGATGTTCATTGTCGTTTACTTGAACTCTCAAACCTTTTTTTTTTCTCACTCTGTTATATCCGTTTTCCCCGTCCCTGGAAAGCCACGAATAAAGTGTGCATCTGCTGCAGTGGATGTTGCACGTGTGGTAAAGAACCCTTGTATTTCAGTACGCAAACCAGCTTTGATGTTAGCTGACCGGTTGCAAATCAAAATAAAAAGTAAACTACAAATGACATTGAGAAAGTTCTCCAACAGATTTCTGATTGTCAGGTCATCTTTTTCACACCTAGCTCACCTAAGAATTTTGATTATATGGGATAAATACTGTTTCCAGCAGAATGAACCTAGACCCTTGTAACAAAACACGTACACGAAAATCTGAGAAAAAGACTCTTAAATGTTATGGTTTAATGGCTAATGGGGTAGCATTAAGGATTGGAGTACATACCGATGCTGTCCACCTCCTTGAATGTATGCTCCAGCGCGTGTCCCAGGTCGTCGAGATGATGGATAGAGACATCTATCGCGGGGTCGTTGCAGTTTTCGCATCGGCTCATGAATGTGACGTTGGCGCTGTCGACGATGTTGTTGTCGAGGTCTGAGGGACAGGAGTCTGAGTGACAGCCGCAGAAGTCAACATTGCTGTTGCCGTTTTCGCTGCTCATGTCCTTGAAATGCACGGCGATGGTGTGGCGTTGTTTCTCGCTCTTTGCGTTCCTTCGCAAGATGCCTTTGAAAGGGGTAAGGTTCGGCATTTTCCTTTCAGTCACAAGAGAAAACTCTGGAAACAAACAATGTACCTGTTTAGTTTTTCTCCGTATGATAGTATTGTTAACACACAGACAACAATTTCTTATGTAACGACCTTAACCAGACAATTAAAAGAATGACCAGGTTTGACTTAGTATTCATATAACCGTTATGTATATTGATAAACTTACTCAAACGTGAGTCCATATTTGTCCTATGAAGAATGGCATAATATGCCGAATATGTGGACTGACTGGCAATGTTTTGAATAGTCATACAAATGTTGGTAAACAGTCAAATATAATGAAGTACGGTTAGACGGTTCAGTAAAAATGACAGTTCGTTGTCAAAATTTAACTACCACGTTTGTGTTTTGGATCACAACTTGATTAGTTAGCTACAGCAAGATTCAACCACACATGCCTTTAGTGCAGGTCTCGTGAGAAGTGGCGGTTCTTCCCCAAACACGGTACTAATCCAAACAGAGACTTTCTTGGGTCTACACACAATTCTTTTCAATGTTCCCAAAAATAACGTACCGACAACCCCAACGGTTTTGATGCTTTCTTGATCTTTTCCGATACCGACGAAAGATCGAGTATTGTAGTTTAATCCTGAAGGTCTGGTCTTCCTGGAGATCGACGTCGAGAACCTCGACACAATCTTTTATTGAAAGTTTATATATCGTCTTCCACAGGTTTTTCCTTTCTATTATATTCTTACACCAAGATTCTGCGGGTAGTTGCCAGTGCGGAAGTCGGAAGTGCGAGTTTACCTTTTGTCGGCAAAGTCTCCTATTTATCTTGTCGCACAAATAGCACAGTTAATCATCAGCTTGAGGAGGAGTTTCCCAGCGGTGAGATGTAGTCCGTAGCGTAAGCACAAATGTTGTCCCCGTCATGCGAGGATAGTTCTTAAAAATCAGTCCGCCTGTACGTCAGTGATAACGTCACAGGAAACTGACACAGCAACAAGTCCAATCATCTCGACTGTTCCTGCTACCACGACCTTACGCGCAGATAAAAATACTAGCCAATCAGATACAAGATTGTTTTTTTCCACTTTCATTTCATTCACTTGGTGGGTCACGTGCTAGTCTGTTGGCGACCACCTGCGTGGCTGACGCGACAAGATGTCACAGTTCTGTGTTAAGCCGGCCACATCGCGCGACACTGACACGTCAGTCCTCGAGGCCGAGGTTTGTCTTGTAGCACACAAGACCAAACTTGTTCAAACAATTGTGCCAGAAGCACGCGCCACTGTCGTGCCAGATTGGGGGAGAGGGAGTCAAGTCAAGGGGTCAAAGGTGAAACTTTTTGCGGACTCGGAGGCCAAGCCGGATCCATGATTTTTTTATCTTGCAGAGTTGTGCGTAGCTAACAGTTTGTTGCCGCTGTTCCGGTCTGGGCAAACAACCTGGGCTGTTTACATCTTCTGCGCTCTAACGAGATTCAACAGGTGCCCCCAGTACTTGTTGAAATGGCCTACGGCTACGTGCACCCTTTACGTCCCGACGTGTTTCCACAGCAAAGTGACGCTCACGTCACCTCCCGCAGTAATGACGGCCGCCCACTCAAACCTAAAAATAAGTCACCGTCTAGAAAATTATGTAAAACTATGTAAAGCTTCTTGAAGAAAACTAATCCCCAATCGTTCAATGCATTAACTCATGCAACCAAGCGTCATGGTTTCCGGGCTCCAGACTTGATCGACGATTAAAAGAACATTAAAGTGGGCATCCTGTCTAAAATGTCTTTACATTCCTTATACAACTGACGCTCATTTCTGCTTAAGCAGACGTAGGAGAATAAGTAAGCTCACAAATAAGCCGTGGAGTGATGCGTGGATGAAGGTGAATGCAAGGGTGAATTTCGAAGAAATGAAGTAGGATATTCAAAATGTTTTTAAGGTTGGAGGAGTGTAAAAAAAAAAAAACTGGGAAAAATGGGAATTACGCTGTGGTGGACCTAGTGTCATACCAGATAAAAGTGTGCATGGTGGATAAACTTTAAAAAAATATGTGATGGGTGAATCTGCATAAATTCGATGCTCCTTTTAGATAAACTTTAATCATCCCTATCACTTCCGTCTCGAAACCTTTCAGTTCCCTATCAGGAAACTAACTGCAGGATGCAGTAACAGTTGAATCCAAGAATAACTCATAGGATAAGAAAACATATGTAATGGGCAAGATAGATAGAGGTATATATCACTGGATTGGACAATGCCTGATGACATTTTGAAACCTTCTCATACACGGTAGTACATAAATAGAAATTGCAGCTTGGTGATTTCTGCTCACGCAGATAATCACGAGAGGAGGACTAGAAATTCACATACCGTGCTATTCGAAATTGCACTCGGGTTGTCCACAAAATGAAAAGCGCTTGTCACTAAGCCAACGAAGTTCTTGGATGGTGGGTTCAGATCTGCCACCTACGGGACCTCTCTCTCCCTGCGTGCGACATCTGCTTATATAGCTGGACTAGCTCAATCACCCCTGGATCACGTGACATGGCCCTAGTTTTTCACTCAGGTGAAGAACCAACCAACCAACCTTCAAAACGCACTCTACTGCAGAACAGACCAACAGGAAACAGCAACCGTTTTATTTTAAAGTTCTAATAAAGGGTTTCAGGATATCACGACTTGTCGATTTCTTCAAATTAATCGATTGTTAATGACCGATAGGTGCTGGTTAATACAATTTAAAGTAAGAAATCACTGTTAAGATAATTTTGATTAACACGCATAGTAAAGTGGTCAGAGTAAAGTTTATGCAGGAGAAAGAAATCGTAGATCCGGTACACATTAATCATTGAAAAAATATTTGCATAAACAGATAGCAAAAGCCGCTTATCGTGAAGTAAGCGCAGAGATAAAGAAAGATCAAAGAAGAGAGTGACAAATGAGAATCCAGAAGTCTTGTTCAACGAGAGAAAGAGAAGAGCTAGTCTTCATCAGGCCAGAGAAAAAAGAAAACAAAAATATGCCAAAACTGTATAGCCAACACTGTTATATGCGGTGTGTGAAACTAATAATTTAACATTTATATATTTATATATACACTGTCAGTACAGAGACTTATGTGGGTCCCATGAAAACACAATTCATACTCAATACAAAGATGTCTGAAAAAAAGAGCAAGAGACTTTGCTGACTGAGAGGCGGATTCACAATATGAGAAAAAAAAAGGGTTGACGATAATGACAAAGAGTATACGTGGATGGAGGAAAGCGAACCTAACATCCGGAAGGAGAGATAGGAAAAATCCAGGACGGATGGTCATGCTGATGTCACCTCCACTAGAGACAAGCGCATGCCCCGAGATGATATCTGAACCTGGGACTTAAACGATTTTCGCTAGACTGATAACGCGCGCTTTACCATAGCTCTACACTCCACTCGAATCAAGAGGTGCAAAGGTTCGATACCCGTGTGGCGCAACAGACTTCACTGTCTGGAATGGGTACCTGATTCTATGGAGGGTCTGCGGAATATGAGGCAGCGAGGGAGAAGAAAAGTGCAAAGCCCTCATTTAAAGCTAGCCCCGAAAAAAGTGAGAACTCTGAACACCTTGCCCCTTACGCCAGCTACAACGATCTACAAAAGGTTAGGAGACGACCTTTACTTTATACTTCTCGAACTGCCTGTGACGAAGTGTAACGAAACCCACCGAGCCCTCTACCTACCAACTTTGCTGACCCACTTTAGAGTACCCGATTCTGTAGAAGGTTCTAGAAGGTAAAGGTCGTGTGGGAGAGGAAATGAGCACTGTGCTCACAAAAAACGCTAACCCTAAGATAAGTGACTAAGCGAGGGCTCTAAAAACTTACCTCCCCACAAATGAAACGTTACGGGACTGTTTGGTACAATTAAGGGTACAACTTTACTTCAGGAGGGCCAAGCCAACTATCTACAGAGAGAAAAAATGGTTAGAATTGGTGTCAGGGTTAGGATTAGGGAATTGGGGTAGGGTTTAGGTTAAGGTTGGGATTATGGTTTTCCCGGTTTCGTGGAGTCATGGAGTCCTTAACAGTATAGGTCAGTAGTTGTGAAGCGAGGTTAAGTCGTTGCCCCGGGGCAACTCTAGGACAAGCAAAGTCATAAAACGGAGTCCATACCCTCGCAGATGCTGTTTAACCCATGAAGCTGTAGTTATAAAGCGGTGGCAAAGAAACAGGAAGTAAACGTCCACGAGATCTGGAAGTCGAATCGTTGCTACGAAAATAAAATGTTCCAGATTTTGCCATTGGGAAACGACTTGCTCCCGATTGATAACTATGGTCCCAGATTGAACAAAGAGGAGTAAGGCGCAGAGTGGTGTGTCGTTATGAACTGCATTTAATAATCTGGGTAATGGGATATTTTGGGTGGTTTGTTTTTCGTTTGTTTGTTGCTTTGTGTGTGTGCATCGGTTAAAATTAAGCCTAGAAGGTAAAAATCATTTGTTCCCTTTCTTTTGTTTTAATATTCTGTACAGATGAAGATTTCATCTGCGATGAAAGGCACCCACCAGTTCTGTCAAATCGAGATGCAAGTATAAGTGTTACCGAGTTTTGAAAAAAAAGGGTCAACGATGTTTCTTAAATGTCGCACGAAATGAATAAAATATTTGTTGTTGTTTGTTAGTGTTTTACACCGTGCCAGCAGCCAAAGCTTTATAACGGCTACTCAGAATGACTGAAGGAGGAGCGTGTAAAACAACAGTCGCACGAATGAGAGTTTAAATGAATGCTGCATTCGCTGTGTGTCATTCCGATCAGCTATAAATTCTGAAACATCCTTTAGCCGCCTGAAGTGCAGTCACGTATCAAAGGAAGTCTCACGGACTGTACAATAGGACACGCCAATGAGAGAGTAAAACAATGTATATCCGTTAATAACACATCCTATTATTTGTCAGACGGAATTATAATGAGGGGTGATTTTTATTTTCTCTTTCGCCCATGAACAACACACGCACAAACACGCACGCACAAACACTTTACCACTCCCTTTCAGTTTAAAACAATAAAACGGAAGGAAAGAGCATTTATGTGTACACGAAATAAGCTTTTAAACATCTAGAGACGAACCGTGAACAAGAAAAAAAAATCAAAGAGAGAGAGAGAGAGAGTTTGTGTGAGAGAGAGAGAGCCGCATGTATGGTATTGTTGGCATAGCAACAAATTTGCAATCTTTCTTTAGAACTGTGAGACGACGTGAGAGAAAGAAAAAAAAATTAGAGAAAACTTACTTGTCACATAATCGTCTCACTCCCGTTGAGTTTAGATGATCGGCGACTGGTTACAAGAAATCACCAGAACTTAGGTCACGTGACAATGAATGACCACGTGATCAAACATAGCTGATTTGAGCTCACGTGTACTTGGCCAGTAGCCTTGTGAAGCTCAACACAGAAGTGCAAGATAAATGGGTGGTGGTAGATACAATTATGTGAGTTCATGCCTTCGTTCCATCCACCCTCCCCTTCTGACACACTGCGCAGTTGATATATGTTCAGCTTTGTTTCAGAATACATAATTACTTCAATATTACTTTATGAACTACATTTATAGACGAACAAAAGAAAAAGCGCGCACTAAAGAGCACAGAAAATGATTGCTCCTCGCAGAAGAAAACAAATTCAGTTTAAAAAAAAGAGGGTCTGTGTTGAGCTAATGTATCGGGAGACATGAAAACGGCAGAAATCAAGTCAGTTTTAGTTTGTTTTGTCTTTTTTTTCCTCGCACGACTAAAAATGACAGCAAGAAAAGGAAGACGTTTTTTTAGAATGCAGAGTACCTATCATTCTAAAGCAAAACAAATCCAGTTTTCGTGGTTCAAATAATGTAGCATTCATAAATGGCAATGAGCAGTGGGACGAAACTTATGAGAAAAAAAAGCCTCGTTCAACCTTCAGTGGCTTTTTTTTAACTTTTATAGAATCCGGATAGAGACAATATATCCTGACGTCAATAAGTCGGCTATGTGAAAAACATTCACTAGCCAACTTTTCATAACTGTTATAAAAATCAGTTTTATAGAGCTGGAATCTGTTGAGACGACTCCTCTGCAGTGGCCTAATGTGTGAACCAGGACAGCCACCGAAGCCTGTTATTGACGGAAACATGCAAATTAAAGCGGGTGTATCACCGCCTTTTCTATATGTTGACGTCAGCAATAGGGAGAAAAAACCGTGGATGATAGTCTACGGTTTTTCCGTTCGTCAGTGACACAGCACTTTTTGTCTGGTCAGGGACGTGAGCCAATGTTTGTCTTTATTCAAACCCCTGGGGCCATAGTTATGAAGAAGAAATTCGTGCATCTATTTCGGAGGTTAAGACACCACGTCTTCATAACTGTTGAGCTAAGAAATTGCTTTAGCCGAAGGTGCTATTCGCGATCAACAATGTTTTCCTAAAGACAACGATGTCGAGCTCTCGTATGCTCCTCCACTGTTGTTGTTGTTGTTATTATTATTACTACTATGTCGGATAGTTCATAATGTTGATTATGAAAAGTATGCAGAGTAAGGGAGGATAAATACACACGGCAAAACACTGGGAAGGTCTCAAAGAGTGGAAAATGTGTCTTGGAGAAATTAAACCGTTGTGACGATGCGCATTTCAAGAAAGGAGAATCGGATTCGGCAGAAAGTGAAATGCTAAGTGACGTTGAGCTGCGCAATAGGCAAAGGCGTGCAGACCTAGATCCTTCATGCACGTGTGCACAGGCACGTACTCAAATGAGTAGAGTTATCTCCCTTCTTCATCACGCTAATCTCGGTGAAGTCTCGGATGGATTAAGGTCGGCTCCACGAGGCCACCACAATATATGTGTAATAAGACAAACGTACACTTACCTTGTATACACACGACGTATCTCACTCACTCACACACACAACGCTCGACGAGATCCCACAGATGATGAGGAGGATGAAGAGATTTGTAGGTGAATCGAAGAGGCACAAGTTCAGAGGAATGTCACTGTGAGAGTTATAAAGAAGATGGCGGACGAAGATCGTTGTTTTTCCACCCGCTCACTCGGCCATTGAATTGTTGTTGTTGTTGTTGTTGTTGTTGTTGTTGTTGTTGTTGAAGAAAAGGGCAAGTGCTTCCACCTTAAGGCGATTTCGCACTCTCGGCCATTAAAGAGCAACTCTCTTTCTTATAAATGTGACGTCTTTTTCTGCTTCAAGTGACGTGGAACAAATGACGCACACAAGACGTCAGACACGACACCAAACAACACGAGACGTACACAGCTCACTACAGTATCGAGCACACTAATACCTGTCTTGCGCACTGAGCCTTAACACCTCGTTGCCAGAAGCTTATGTCAATGCTCACTGTACTAGAGAAACAGGTTTTGAATAACATCGAAAGTATTCGACAGGTTTTTTTTTTTATTATTTTAATCTCACAGATGTATTGTAATGCAAATGTACAAATAGCCCCACCCCAGGTAACGGCGTTCTCTGTCCTCGTTTACTCCCTTCGCAAAGTCGCGCTGCCCTTGCAGATAACGAGCTTTGCCTCTGGTCTGGTGGTGGTGGTGGTTGCTCCGTGTCGTTTGTGCGGAGTCGTCGTTTTTAGAATTTGTCAGACCTCTGTTTGTATTTTGTCTTTACACACACATCGAAGAAAACTATTAACACCGGACTGTTTATAGATGCGAAGACAACCTGTGTGTGTGTGTGCCTGCGTGCGTGGGTATGTTTCCAGGTTTTCCTAGGTAAAAGATGCGGTTGGCTGGATGCGTATGTTTTGAGCTGTTGGAGAAGGAGGAACCTAAAGGGAAAAACAAGTTAAATGGTAAGTTAGGCTTAAAATGGTAGATAATGATTGATTAAACTTCTGGGTTGTATAATGATAGATAGTTGTAATTGAGTTTGAAACACAGCTTCGTGCCACAACAGTTGTGGGTTCTTTTCGCAGCATGGCGGCGCTAGTGAACCGCCTCATACCTGTGTTTTAGACATGATTCAGAACCATTTAAGCCAGACTTACCATTTGACTTGCTTTTCCCTTTAAGTGGCATGGCTGGCACTGAAGCAGTTTCTGGGGCTTGTCTCGTGTCAGCGACTGGGAATAGAGAAGATCCTAATTGAAAGCCTCGACGGCATGAACGGGTGGATTGGGGATGGGGAATGGCAGTTCAGAAAGATTAGGAAGGAGTGAACACGACGTTAAACTTACATAATCCCTGGGTAATTCATCTCATTGACCGAACTAGTCCACGCCAACTATCACTGGTATTTAAGGTCGTCTTTACCACACCAGAAACGATTCGCCTTGTGTTCGTTTCTTTAGTTTGTTTTTTTTTTTTTTGTTTGTTTGTTTTTTTTTTTGTTTTTTTTTTGTTTTGTTTGTTGTTTGCTTGCTTGCTTGCTTGTTTGTTTGTTTGTTTGTTTTCGCGACAGCTTCTAATTGAAACAGATCAGAGGCAGACTTTGTGCCTGTTTCATTTTTCAGATTTGCTCACAGCTGAGAAGTCGTTAAGTGAAACTGTGAGGAAACTAAGGACACACAGTTATTAAAGCACGCACTGTCTCGTACAAGGTCATCAGAAACCGAAACAACCACTGTAGTGCACTTACCACAGGAGCATATAACACGTTGTATCCATGCATTGCATTATGATATTTAGGTCATCAAGAGACTTCATACTGACATGTCTGTATTTACTTCTTGTATGAGCCGGTATTTCTGTCGTAGAAATGAGCTTGTTTGTTACATGTAAATATGGATGCATGGTTGTTGGTGATTGAGTTTACTTCTGTGTATCATTTCTGTAAAGGCATTTCTCAGAATCTTATCATCTGTTTACTAATGCGTGGGTGACTATATTTACGAAAACAGCACAATGCAGAACAGGGAAGACAGGAATCGGACACCTGCCCTTATAGAGGTCATAGAGGTTGCCATAGCACTGCAAGGTATAAACAAGGCTGGAGGTGGAGACCAGAAAAAGGTTTACTGTAAAGGTAATACCGTGACCATGGGGGAACTGCAGTGTTAGAGAACCCCTCTTTTTTTTTTTTTTTTTTTTGTCGGAGAGGGGAACGGGGAGCAGCTTTTGTGACGGCAGTGTCCATCTCTCTTTCTCGCTGTCCCCAAATTCCGCAACCCTCTACAAAGTCCAGTACCCACACTCCACAAGTGGGAAATTCGCCGAGAGACACCAGTATCGAACTAAATAGATTACACCTCTTCGGGTTCCCACTGCTTTTACCATAAATCTCCAGAGAAGTCGAAGCCAGATTAAGTAATTAGTTCAATTTAGGTTCAATACAACCTGCGGTAACTAACTAGCCGCCACCACTGCCTCTCTCTCCCCCATCCTCTGTGTGTGTGTGTGAGAGAGAGAGAGATTCATCTCAGATCCGGTTATATGTTACTTGTCAATTTTCGAAAGAAAAGAATGTAGGTCCGTACGCGGTCTGAAAGACGATTAGCACAGTGAGAATTGTCTGTCGTGGGTTCAGCTCTTGTCTCGGGCACGCTGTTCTTTCTCTGCATGGGGCACATATTTAGGGGCTGGCTTATTGCCGTGATATAGCCTTGTTTGGTTTAAAAAAAAAAAATTCTCCTTCTCCCTTACCTCAAACAAACCTAATCCCGCAAAGTCCGGTTTCCCGTTTAATAACATCCAATGGGGTTGGTCGCATGTATACAGGAGACTGAAAGCAAATGATAAACTTCCCCATCCAGATTGTTTAAATGAAAGTTGAACGGGTTTAAAAGGTCAGATAAAATATGCAGCCTGTTGACATTCAAGTTCGTAGAATTAAGAAAGGGGTTTCACCACAATCCATCTTTGGTTTCATTCCCTCTATACGGCTTTTATCTATGAAGGCAAAAGCGAGGTCAGCGATTGGCTATTCACTAGAGTGAGGAGGTACGCCATTGGTTGAGAGCAGTGTGTTTACTACAATGCTTTTATCGTACCGGTCCGGCTTTTATTTACATGTCGCGTTTTTATCAAACTAAAACTAAACAAAAGAGTTGGTTTACCACAGGTTTTTGTACTGGTCGTGGAAAAGCCCGAAGGGGTGGGTATGTGAAAACATAAGCTAAAATAAAATAAAGAATGACATTGCGAAAAGTTTCTTTATGAGAAATGAAACAAATGTTTCAACACCTGCAATAGAATTATCCTAGGAAGATTCCATGTCTGTCCTTTTTTTTTTCCACCTCTGCTCACGAAGACAAAGTGTTCTTTAACTGTGCAGGAATTAACTTTAGGACATGCAGTTATGAAAGCATACAAAGAAACCTAGCAGTATACCAGAGATGAACAGTTTATGGAACACGTTGTCACATTCTGATTAGTCAATAAAACGTGGCTCCCACAAATTCGATAGGCAGTCAAGTAGAGCTGTGGTAGAAGGTTCACTTGTCATCAATGTAGTGACGATCGAAAGGTCGGTGGTTCACATCTCCTCTCGGGTCGCAAGTAATTTTCGTGGTTGTGACATCTCTTCACAGTCCTTGGCGTCTATGTTTTCTCAGTTACTCAGATCTCTTCCCCTTTCATCACCTCTTCTCACATGGCACACAATTTTATCATCAGATGGAAACATTTTCCTATTAAAAAAAACCCCGATACAATATAACTTCATTCATCCACTGGGATAATTACAGGACTAATTACAGTCACTTACGTGGTACCAATATACAGATGAAAATATACATGGAAAAAAGTATGGTTGGTATACTGCATAAGGTCGTACGCTGACAAGATCATCACTGCCTAGTGTATGATAAGGGGAGTGAATGAGGTGCGGTAACGATTTTTTCTTGTATCTGCAGCCAGACCTCAAGAGAGAGAGAGAGCTCCCATGCCAGCAAGTAATCAGGAAGAGTGAGGATGTGGGAGGTCTTTTAAAGGATTATCTGATTACTTATGTCCCTCTGCTTGGTTCCGGTGATCTTGAAACAGATATCAACAAAGGGGACTAGGTTGTTGTTGTTGTTGTTGTTGTTGTTGTTGTTGTTGTTGTTGTTGTTGTTGTTGTAGCGATGACAAGGTAAACAGTCGCAACTTCAAAAGAGTTTTTTTTCTTATGAATTGAGGACGTTACTTGTGTCGGTGTGGCTTTTTGGCAGGAGCGGAAGTGAACGATACCTACAGAAAATCTTATTAGTAACGGATTTATCGGTGACATGGCAGCTGCATAAATAAACAGTCATGCACCTTACTAAGAATATTCTTAAGTCCACTTAAAGTGTACACGTGCTGTCTGCTACTAGCAAAGTGATGTACAGTACCATCAGTTCTGCAGTCGTTGTTCAGTTTGCCATCTGTGCTGAAATGAGCTGATCTTCCTCTCCAAATCTATCAAAGCAGCCCTCAACCGACCTTTTGCAATGAAGTGGCAACAATGTCAGCTCACTTTTTCCCAAAACTCATTTCTCTCTTTTAAGAAGTCACATTTAATAGACTCTCGTAGTCAGTCGCCCTCTTAAATAACTGTAACACTGCTGATTAACGCTTTCATCTTACCTCGAGTAGTCCATTACAAATTCTAACTCTTCATTTTTTGCTCTCTTCGATCAAATTACCCACTTGTAAATTTACCAGAACGTGAAGTATGTATATATAAAAAAGCTCACGGACAATGGTTGTCGTTGTTTCCAGCTGTTTGAAAATCTCCAACTACAATGTTAGCGTGCATCGAGGTCAGACGTCTGACCAGGTACAAGCGTTTTTATGAACACCCATGTATCACTTGTGCGAAAAATGGGACCTTCTCGGGCACAGTAAACGAAACACTTAAAAGATAATAAATTTTCATTGCGGCACTTACTTTACATGCGCGCCATCGTTACTTCTTTTTTTTTTTAAAGTTCGCGACATATCGAAAAACTGTTTCCCTTTAAAGACGGCCCTGTAACAAAAGTCTTAGACGATTTTAGTTAGGAATTTTGTGCATTTGTATTTTGTTTAACTCGAAATGAGTAAGGTCACTTTGAGAACACACAGGATTCGAGTGCTCTTTTTACGCCACCAAAGTAATATACCTTAATATATGGACTTTGCCTACAGTGAATATGAAAAGGTTTTAATGATGGTCTGGTCAGGCAGCCCATGTGTTTTGTATATTTTTTCATCGTCACCTCATTGTGCGCTCGAAATCTGCACAATCAAAACCTACCCCTCTCTCTCTCTCACACACACACACATGCAGAAAAAAATTGACTGTAAGGAAGGTTGGTGAAGTGTTCCTCTTTACGAACAACAAAGGGGTTAAAAAACAAATTATAGATTGGATACTGAAACATACAAGGATAACATAATGATTTTCTTCAATCAAAACTTCTTTTCTAGTTCGAGAAAAATGAGGAGGGAAAAAGCATATTTTAAAAAAATTTAAAGGAAAAAATTCAGGGAAAAGGAAGGAAGGAAAAAAAAGAAGACACAATATCTATCGCCGTGTAAGTAAAAATTTTAGAACCCAAGTGTGAGAGAAGGACTTCAATAATAATTTTTAAAGGTGTTTTACATTTTACCCAAGCCTAGCGCTGCTCTATAATCCATTTGTGATTTGGGTGGCACTCCGAGTAGAATCTAAATGCTTGTTACTGTCAACAAGTAGGCATGTGGAAACCAGGCGTCAGAGGGCATGTTGTAATCATCCCACCATTAAAACCACAAGTGGAGCAAGCGGAGGAGAAACCCGCATTGAGTTCAGCATTTCTCCGGCTGTAAAGACAAGTAGTCTGGAGTTCAACACCTTTACTTGAACTGTTGGACTGCGGGTAAATTATCAGGTACAGGTGTGAAATAGAACACTTTTGTCGTTCACTTATTCGTTTGCTTTATATTATTTATAATATATTTTTAAAACTTTTGTAATTTAAATATTTTATATACGTTATTTGTTTCCTGAAGTAGATTCAACACCGGCTACTTTCTTTCTACAGTATTGCTGTAAATTCTTTGAGAGCAGAAAGTTTTTCTATATGCTTGTATGATACATTTTTATACCAATTTTTAGTACATCAAATTGTATATAAGAGTTATGTATGTGTAGGACACATTTGTATTGCATATTTTTTGGTGTTTTTAGCATAATCCTGCTGTGCGCTACCTGTGTGTGCTCAGTACTTTTTACTGCTAACATCTCCCAGACGCTTTATAAAGCCCTCCCTCACCTCTGTTAGAACAAAAAGGTCACACTAACAACTTGATAACTTCCTCCTTCCAACTGCTAAATTTTAAAAAGCGATGTAGCCATCTTTTAATATGTATACATAATTGTACACAATTGTATGTATGCAATTGGTTTAGTAATTGTGTGTACTGCGGATATCATTATATATGTGGGAAAGGGGGGGGGGAGATGCGTGTAAGTGTTGCATGTAAGTGTTAACGTGTATGTATGGTTGTGTGCGTATGAGGTATGAGCTGTCGCTTGTATGCATGTATGTATGACTGAGGGTGTATGTGTGTCTTCCTTGTAAAGCGCGATGACATACTTCACATGATAATTTGTCACTTTCCATTATAGAGTTGTACTTCGCAGCTACAAAAATCCCCAACCCTAATCCCAACCTTACTTCAAAAGCTTACAGCTAGAAATAAGCAACCAAATAAAGAAACAGATTTTCTTGACGCTACACATTTGTCCATTGTATTTTTCCCCCACTTAACACATTCTGCATCGTTTCATATCTCTGTCGAAGAAGGAAAGAGATAGGAGTGTCAAGACACTGCCTAAACAAATCAGCTTTCGACACTCAAAGGCTTTGTGGCTTTCTATTTACTAAGCCAAGGTAGACTTTGGTTACATAAACAATTTACAGCATGGGGAAGAGGAAGTCCGTTTGTTTACTACACCAGACCTAACTGCGGACTTATAGTGGCTGAACTGCCAAGTGTAGTTCCGGAAATAAGATCTGTGAGTCGGTACTGAATAAAGCTGCTTGTAAGCGTTAGCATTCAATGACACATACAGAATGACTCCCTGGTGGCTTGGGTTTTCCAGAAGACCCCCAGCGAGCAACTAAGAACGCTCCCTTACAATACCCGTGAGTGATCATGTTCCGCTCTTGGGGGCCTTTGTGCTTTGTCAAATTCTTGCTCTAGAAAGCTGCGCGATATCGTGGTATGTAGTTCTTTCCACGAGCCAGAACTTCAGGGTTGTCAATATAGCAATTTCATCTTTTTGTCAAACAACCCTCTTTTTTATTTCAGCAGGCTAAACCGGCCTTACTCTTTCCATTGATTTATTTGATTCCAATACGTCCCACTCCCAAATATGCACAGTGAACAATACACTAACTCAAAATAGTAAATTATTATTGTTCTCCAAGCATTAGAGCATTAAAAAAGCGCGTTTGCTCGTTCGTAAGAGAGCTCGATTATGCGCCTCACAAGTGAACACACACACATACACACAGAGAAAGGACAATGGATGCTCGGATTTTTTTTTTTTTTTTCATTCAGCCTTGTGTTGGTTATTCATTATTTCGGACTAAAGGTTCATAAAAGCAATAATGTCTTTCGGTGAAGACATTACAAATTTATGTATGAACGCAGGACTTTACCCCGAAAGAAGAAAAACGTTCCCACACACATTACAGTTTGCAGGCCATACATCAAAACCAAACAAGCAGCCATCACACTCATAGCAAAAACACAGTCTCCAAACAAATGATCATAATATCACTACTGTCAAAACTGAACAGATCAGTAATAATTAAAGTTTCCAGATTTGAACTGTGCAGGCGGTGTCATGTGTTCAGAACTCCCCTTGAAGCAGATCAATCCGCTTCTGTAATACGCATGCGTCATAGTTAGATGCTTACTACAGTAAATAGAATAATAAACGAAGTTTTAGAACATTCCACAGTATTGAAAGCGATATGCTGCTTATATTTTAAATCGTGCAAGTGATTTAATATATGCAAGTGCAAGGTAGATTTCGAGGCACACGACTCCGCCCTATTTAAATGTATCTGACTACGACGCATGCGCATTAAAGAGGCGGATTTCTGCGGCCATCTGCCTTTAAACATTTCTCGACCTACAGTCAGAGCCACTAGGTAGCCAGAAACAAGCCTTCAGTTTTAGAAAAATTACTGTTTTTTGTTGTATATATCGTACTTTACACAGATTTATTAAGATCCAGCTCTAGTTTTATAACCAGTAGATTGTCTTTATTCCATAAACAAGTTTCGTAGGGAGGTCTTCATTTAGTCGTCTGCTGTCTTTGACGACGGCATCCGTCATTTGCTTCAAATTGGACTCCAAAAATAATTATGGTTAGTTCAGAAATATGGCTGCCTCCAAACTGACTACCGATTTACAGTCTAGTTTTTACGTGAATTTTTCCAAAGCAGATGTCGGAATAAGAGTGATGGGTTTGGGTTTTTTTCCCAAAAGAATGATAAACACTTGGTGACATGCCAGACTTGCCGACACAAGACCACAATTCAACAACGAGACTTTTCCATCAAAATTTATACAGAATACATCTTCAATAATTAACAATACAAAACACACAAGAGTCAAAACATGCTAAATTTGTCTAAGAACTTTACAAAAGTCTTTAAAGCAATGGGGATGGGGGGAAGCACTAAAAGTCGATCTATTATGCCAATTCAGTGTCTACCATTCAGACTGCGGTCTGCTCGAAACGCCAGCCATATCTATTGTTGCTGGCATGAGTTCATTCACTTCATTCAGACCAACGAATATTGCTCCACGTCTGAACTTCAGTAATGATGAGACATTTGTAAATTTTGTTCTTACTTCACCAGAAGGAAGGAAAAAGAAACAACAGAAATCCTAGACTCAGTTCTTGTTGCTTAAAACAGCAGATCTGCAATGACTTGGGAATTTGCCACTGATGCAGGTTCTTGATCCTTACAAGGTCTCGCCCATTACAACCCCCTCATTCCGCCCCACCCATCATTTCAAAAAAAAAAAAAAAAAAAAAAAAGTACAGCATACAGTACGTACAAAAAAGCAAAGTCGGTGATGTCGTTGATGATAAAATGGTGCTTTTCGACTCGGCCAGCCAAATTTTAATACAAAAAAATTGCAATATTTTAACAGAATGCTGAACTCTTCTGAGCACCCAAGTAATCTGAGTGTACTACTATTACGTCATTGCGACGCCCTGCTCAATTCTCGGTTTCTTAAGTGGGCAGGAAATGTGCATGCTTACTATTATTTTACAAAGGTAAGAGCGATGTCTTAAAAATGGTAAGACAGGACGAACCACATTTCCATTTTTGAATTTTTTTTCTGCCCTTTCTTCCTTGCGCACATACCACCTCCTCCATCTCTCTCAAACACACACACACATACAAAATGAGGACGGGGTGGGAGAAAATTACTTGTTCGAAAATAAATCGGTAATCTTTTAGCTCCAATGGAACACAGGTAATTAATCCTACAGTTAATTGATATGTTCCCATCCAAAACATGTATCTATGTTCTTCTGTTTCACGAAACTTAGTTCAACTAAATTCGCTGCAAAAGCATAGCCACTGAAAGGATGCAGGACCCTACAATTTAAGCGCGTCAAAATGTAGGTTTAAAATAACTCCTAGGTAATAATAGAAAGAGTATTGGACTTCTCTGAAGTACAAATAAATAACCCAGAAATTTCTGCTTCAATAGCACCCAAAGTGTGTTTAGCTCGAAGACAGAATGCCAAGGAAAAAACAAATAAGGAGGTACAATGGGTTTCGTTTTTGGCTATCAGAATTTGACAACACGACGTGAGAGAAGAGAAAGCGGGACAAGTCAGAACTTTCCGAAATCGAAATTCACAGTTATGCCTTGGAAGAAGCAACGAGAATAGAGCTAGTTGGTGACAGCGTTGCTCTGGTCCAGGTTAACAGAGATTTGTCCACTCTAGTCCCACTGCCCATACTCTAAAATACTTTTATTTTAATTGGGTCACATAAAAATTACCAGCAAAAAAAAGAGAGAAATAAAGACCAATGCAGCAGGGATGACATTTACTCCAGTTAGCTGTTTTTATCATGATAAACTGTATCACAAACACACACCTAGGGATGAAGAAAGGTGGCTAGCACACTTCTTTTTTTCAAAAGTTATTCATACATTTGGAAAAAAAAAAAACGTTTTAACCCAGGAACCAAATGAAACACTAGAACAAGCAGGTTTTCGGCTGAGGGTGTTTATCCCTGTCGATGCTGTTTTTGAGGAGTTTGCCAGCGTGCTGAGTCTACTGTTTGACATACCTTGTTGTCTGCCTGTTGATAGATATAAGGACACGGCATGGTAAGTAACAATAAACCATCAACAGATAACAGGCTTTGTTTTCATGTTGTTTCATACTTAGAGGCAAAGCAGATCAACTTCACTTTCTGCTTTATATCTGAAGTTACAAAGTTGATGAGACCACACAGCACACCTGAGAGATGAAGTAAATAATGATGAGACAAATTAAAAGACCATGACATAACAATAGCTTAAGATTAGCTTAAAATTTGTATCCGAATCTGTTTGAGAAAACAGTTTTTAAAAAAACTCAAACATTTGAAAAGCAAAATGCATTCTAAAAGCTTTACTAAAAGCAGTTTCTAAAACTATCTGAAAGGTGTATATATTTATATTTTTATATTTGTATATGACTTATAACAGCATGAGTTGGGTTATTAAAAACGATGACAGTACATTATTTAAGAGCAATTATTGTGTAAAAATGCTGAACACAGAGAATCACAACTTGATAATTATAGTTGTACACATACTGACCAACAACTGCCACTTTGTTCTGTCTAGACGGGGAGACAAACGTCTAGGACCAACGTCTAGTAATGTACAAAACCACACAGAAACAGTCACAAAGCACAGTCACACACTTTCTGCTGTTGACAATAGTCATCAAATCACTCCAAGGAAGGATATATAAATATATATATATATGACAAAACACAGCTGAAGTATTTTGGATTATAGGATTCAAATCTTAAATTATAGCAAACTGAAAAAAAGTATTTCCTACCAAAAATATTACAAATCCAGTGTCATCTACATGCCTCAAGAACCATACTTTCATAAGTCATAATTACTTATTTAATATTCTAAAAATAAAACCGCTCTTTTGCTTCTCTGAACTTGCACACTTTGGGGTAGTAGAATAGGAAAAAACGAACATGACTTATGAAATGCATTTCCACATCACAAGATGGACTGACTGATTCAACAACTGACATCAAAATAATATATGGATTAACATGGACTAAACAATCTCTGTTCTGTACATTAATACAATATGCAGCAATCTGAACCATGTCAAGCAAGCCAGAATGACAACAAACTGAGCTGAAGCTACTGAAAAACAAGCGACTGATACCAGGAAAACTGCATGCTCCTCTCAGAAATGGTGGGTTAAGGATACATTGAGGAAATAATTTTAAAAAAAGGTCTTTAGGGACTTAACATATATTCAAGATAAAAATATGAGAAAAAAAACCCCAGTAAACTGAAGAAAAATAAAACAACTAATTTTATACAGTGGTGTACCTGTTCTTCTGTAAGATGCTGTCAATAACATTTTCAAATGCTTTTTGATACAAAAATTCTTTGGTGAAATCAGGCTCTTTGAAGAAAAAGAATTGCAGATATCTCTTCTTAGTGAATGAGGACATACAAGTAGTAGAAATGATGAAAGATAAAAAAATGAGCATAATTTTGGCTTAATAAAAGAGATCATGAAATGGATTAATAATAAAGCAGAAATAAGCAAAATTAGATTGACATATACTCTTAGAACTTTTAAAATATAAAATGTATATAAGCAAACAAAAACTGCAAAAATCATTCTGTCACAACAGAGCTGAAAAAATTGTTCAAGTTAAAGCTGAGCAGTAAGCTCAAACTTATGTTGCCCTTGTGCAGTTTGCATATCGTTTCCTCTCCTCCAAAAATCAATTTTCTTCTTTCTTATTTACCACGAAAATTCTGTTTGAAACATGCACATGATCATCTGTTACAGACAACACTACATCTGCTCCAAAAAAAGCAAGGTTTTGCTCAGTACGGTAAAATTATCACAAAATGTTTTATCTTAACTGGGTGATATATTTAAACAACACAGGCTTCAATTTTGTGTCTAGTTTACTTTTTTTGCGGGGCTAAAACATATGTCAAACATCATCAGCAATTTTGTAATACTTTCTCAACACTGTCACATGGTTCCCAAAAGTAGCTAAATCTTAATCTTTTGGTTTTCAATGAAATAATATTAGCTACATTTCATCATAACTTTTGCCATTGGAACAAAAGGCTATTAGATATGGTGATTTGTAAGGTATAACACTATATAATCTCCTTGAACAAAAGGAAAAAATAATTTTTTAATTAAGCACAGTTTCCCCCCATTTATTTTATTACTTTGGATTCAGATTGCACAATAGTGCAGAGAAAGAACTTGGGAATACTCCCGGTTAACACAATGTCCTTTTGAGAAGAAAAAAATGCTGTTATAATTCTGCTATTTTAATGTTATTAATCCTTACTGCAAGAAAACAATTCTCTGGAATGCAGAACAACTGACTTACCAAAGCTAAATAAACATTTATATTTATATTTGGGACTCTTGGAACTTTCCATGCTCATCAAAACTTGCCACATGCTTGTGTCATCTTAACATTTCTTCGTTAATACTAGAGGAAGATCACGCATGATTTGGACCAAACTAGGTGTGTGCGCAAAGACAATCACAGCCAAAGAACACACCACAGAAATAGTCGGAGATGACTCTCAGGTATTAGCCATAAACCACTTGACACCCAACTCCTGCTTCCTATGTAAGGGCTCAACAAAACAATCACAGCAATGAAAAAAATCAACAAATTTCACCTACGACAGCAAGAGAAGGAACAGACTTCGGCTAAGATGGAGAAATACAGAAGATAAGTGTGTGTTGCCTGAAGAGGGACAGTGTTTGTAGAGGTGTTTAATAGTACTTTCTTAGTCAGCAGCAGTGCATAAGAGAGAAAGAGGAGAACAACATATTTTTGTGGGTTTCCTTTAATGTCTTCAGAGCCAAAGTTCTGAACCTCCCTTGTACATGAATTTCACTCAATATCTGAATAACTGCAACAATTTTTTTTTTAAACATGAAATCATGTAACATCACAGACGCCAGGTCATCCTAATGCGACCCATTATTTAAATCTTCAATAATCATAGATTTTCCTAAAACATCTTCACTACCACATCCTCACAGCAATACTTTTCTTCATTTAAAGCCTTCATTTCTTAGTCTGCATTATTATAACACCCATCATGGCCGTTGCATCATAACTTATTCTTGTAGACATTTCGCTGATCTTAATGTTAAATTGCCACAGAATTTTCATGCTTTAGCTCTGGTCACTATAACAGAAAATTACATAAGCATATGCAAAGATTACATCCACATATTAGGGAGATAAAAGTTAACTTATTAAACCATTTTAGAGATTTATGAACATCTTGTAAAAAAAAATAATAAACACAAAAAACAATCTCAGCTTTGCTACTGACAGTATTGGAACAATCTGATGGTTGCTTTTCTCACTACAATAGAGAACAACTTGGCTGTATGACTTAAGCCATTCTAAGCAGCATATAGTTTCGCTTCCATTCTTTTTCTAATATTTATCACAAAGACTAGCTTCAGTTGTTTGGGGGTTTTGATCTGTCACAAACTAAACATTTTCTGGATGTGCAAGGTAGTTCCAAGCTTTGATCGAATTTCATTATGATTGAAATTGAGCCAATTTTATGTGGCATTTTCAAAATGAAAAAAATCCTAATTCAAATATCAAAGGACAGCTCTTATCATTCACAGTGTGTGCCAAGCTATATTGCAAAGAGGGTTTTTAGGCACACTTTGGTTTCAATCTTTCAACAGCAAAGCTTTGTGTTATCAAGACAGGACCTTACGCACTAAACTTGCTGCTGTTGATCCTCAATACACCTACCTGGGATCTCATAAAGCATGGACTGATACCGAAGTAGCCAATACAACATCATAATAAAGAGTCTGAATGTGTAATCCTAGCATTACAGCACAATAAGACCAAAATCAAAAGAAATTCAGATGAACCAATGAGCTGTGATATTGCTTGAAATACTTCAGTGAAAATACTGAAGTGACAGACATGGAGATATAAATGATAGTAAGATTATAGCCACTTCAGGCTATGCTGAGACTTTAACTAAACCTTTTAGTCTTAGCATGACTGCAGCAAGGAAAAGTAAAACATAATTACTGTAATATAGCCTCCCCTTATCATTTCAATTCTAAATTATATTTGCTTCAAAACCAGAATGAGAAAAAAAATCTTCTATGCATAATTATATATATCTCTGTATGAGCATTCTTCTATATAATTAAATGATGAAAAACCTTTACTTAAGAAGTTTAAAACAAAGAGGCTGGCATCAACAAATAATGAAAAATGTCATGCTTATAGAAAGGAACGCCAGATGGATTGTGTATAATTAGTATTTTGTTATCTATTTAGGTACTTTAATTTCATCCTTTAACTAAATCTATTGCATTATAATGAAAGGAAAAGACTTTCTACAATATTCACTTGATACAAAAACCAATTTCATCAGTTTTTTTTAAGTTAACTTTTTTTTTTTTTAATTCCTGTGAATGTCAAACAGTTTAAAACAAAATTTTGTAGTTCACATTTAAAAATACATAATGCAATGTGCTTTAGCCAAAATACTGCTGCCTTGGAAAACCTTCAATATCTTTTTAACACCAAAAATAAATACTGCAACTGGTGATGGTGCAGCAAGCAGGTTTTTGTTTGCATGAAGCCAAAGCTCAAACAAACCAAAGACAAGCAGAATGATGCTATTAGCTTCCCTGATTGACAGTAATAATTTTATATACCAATTATAGAAGAACGCAAGTTCAGTGAAGCTTTAAATTATGCCTAACAAATCACGCATGGCATGAAAATAAAGTTGATATCCCGCCCTCTCTCATATCCCACTTAAAAATAAAATCTTTAACTTTAAAATCCCACTTTAAAATCAAATGTTAACTTTTCTACTATCGAATCCTATAACCCACGCGCCTTTTTTTTTTTTAATGAAAATTTTCCCTGATAAAAGTGGATGTGAAGATGATGAAAATGATGATGCTAAATAGCAAAAACATTCTTATGTCTAAAATTGTGTATATCATATATCTATCATGTACCTTATTTTTAAGCCTTTGAAATTCCTTTTACATCATCTTTCTCACATAAATAAACCATTCTATCCAACTTTATTTGGGGCAGAATTGTGTAACTCACAACCTTTATATCATAATCAATAAACCCTCTTTGCCTTCAGTCATGTCAAAATAAGGTGGCAATAAGTATATTGCAGAGGAAGTGTAATGAAAAAATAATCTTTTTTCTTCTCAAGTTAAAAGTAAAATATGAAGTACATTTGTACTTAAAGCAAATGAAAAGAAGGCTGATCTAAATGAAATCTGGTAATTTTTCTTTACGGCTTTGTCAAATGCATATAAAGTGAATTTTCTCTGGCACAAAGCAAATAAGGGTTTATAACATACATGGCATTTAAGACATCAGACAGTAAAGAATATTTTGACTGGGTCAAGAATGAGAGAAACATGCTTTACTGATGCAGGTGAATGGTGCAGGTTTTCAAATGTGAAGAATGGATGGAGAGGGTGTAAACAGGCCCAACTTCTCATAAGCAACCATACATCTCTTTAATTTTTTCTCGTAAACTAAGATGATTTGTTCTTGGGGAGATAGAAGCCATTAAATATTTAGTTATATCTGTGGTTCTACAGGTAGAGACATAAAGAAGCTATAACAAATACCTGCACATTTTAAACAATGTGGTTCTAAACATGAAACGCTCACTAAATCACGGCTGTTGTTGATCCTTTACACATCAAGAACACAGCAGCGGTAAATACATTGCAACAAACAATAAAATCCAGAGTTTGATTCAATACTTACATAGTGTCAGAAAACCAGTAATATTGTAATATTAATGTTATTGATACATTAGCCATATGCTGCAACTATTATTTACAAGTACGGCCTTGCAAATGTAACACTTACATACATGCATACAAGTTCTCCAGCATGCACTCTTGACCTGCAGATCATATAGATTCACAATATGTAGTAGTATTCTATCTGCACAAGTTAAACTACGAGAAAAACTTTTCCACACATATTTTTGATAAAAGTCAGCTCTTTCAACGCCCACTAAAATTCAGAGATAAAGAGCGAAGCCTTCAAAAATACTACTTAGAGACATAGGCCGGCTATATTATTATTCCAGGAAATTTGGATGCACATGTAATTCTCTCACTCATCAACACAGAAAGATGAAAAAAAACATGTCAGATTCTGAAAGAGACCACTCTGTATGTTACCGCATTCCAGAGCACTGATTGCTGCTATCTTCTGGCCGTCATTCGGTCCCTTGGGATGCCCACATGTACTAAGCAGCACTCACACTGCTTTGACATGCATCAAAAGCTTGTGCACAATAATTCAAGGAAACTTTCCAGGCATAACACTTCTCTATGCAAAAGTTTATATCAAACAAACTTGTGATGTCAAACCAAAATGATTATGCAACACCATGACAGGTGATCATGCTATAAACTTCTTCCATGAGGTGAATGCCTTTGTTTAAAAAAAAAGTTCTTCAGCCTTTTTAATTATTATCACGGGATGAAGGAAATAAAGATGAGTATGAACAACCATTCTATTAAAGGGTCACTCAAAAGTGTACCTGTTCATGACATTATACAGCATACCACACCGATATGGGTCCTGCATTTGATTCTCCCCAGGTGATGGACGTGCCATAAAATCCCGTTCCTGTGCCATGGTGGCTGGGTTCCCTGTTAATTTGGCCGCTGCGGGATACTGCCTCTCATCTATGAATGGATAGGCTGGATTTTGATGGGGATAGAGACTGCGATGAGGGTAATCACGATCAAAGACAGAATGCTGAGCTGGAGTGGTATGAGTGAGAAATGCGCTGTTGGTGTTATCCGACAACTGCTGGGCTGCATGGTACATGGGATCACGACCATAAACAGCGTATTTGTCTAGGTTGAAGCTGGCACTGTTGAGGGAGTTAACACCTACTCCTATTCCACTGAACATGTCTGCAGAGGTTGTTGGGGGAAGTGGCCGGAATTCGCTCATTGATGCGGCTGTCTGACGATACCGTTCATCAAATGTTTTTGGAGTGGTACCGCAGGCAGTGCGACTATAGTCTAACCCTGAGGTCCCCGTGTATGGGTGGCTGCCAAAATAGGTACTCAGATCGAAGCGATCCAGTTGAAATGGGCTGGGTTCAGATGTTAAATCACGCTGAGTCTGAGATGATGATAATGATGCAAACATATTACGGTCTGTCACGCTTGTTCGCACAGAGGGATCAAACATGAACTCACGGCCTGCCAAGTAGTTGTCTTTCGTGGGGAATGGAAAAGGAGTGGTAGGAGCATTGGCAGAGCGCTGCAGGTAGGTGGGTGCTTGGCCCCAGTGAGAGGGTCGTGCATCCTGGCCAGGCCAAGAGTTGGTGAAGGGATGCCGCGGCATTGCCTGAGGCACTCCTGGGGTGCCTGCAAACATATCTGCACCTGCCATGGTAGCTGGCCGTCTTAAAAGTGCACTGGGATTGGGTGGCCTCAACGATGATTCTGGCAATCGGGAAAGACTGCGCTCAGGTGGCTGAGGTGTGGGTAAGAAAGGGGTTGTCATACGCTGTCGCTGAAGCATAGCCTCGCTTTCAGTCAGTCGCATAAAGCTTGGAGTGCTAGGTGGAGCAGGGAAGAGGTTGCTATTGTCACGTGCAGCCCCGGATGCCAAAGGATTAAGTGCAGAATAAGCATCAAATGGAGGCTCAGGAAGGCGAGGCAAAGCAGAGGGGGTGTCGCGCACCAAATGTGCATCCATGGGTCGATCGTTAGCCAGGATTTCCATGCGACGATGGGATGACAAGTCTGTGACAAGATTCATGCTGCTGGTTGCCGTAGGTGACAAGCTGGTGATTACACTAGTAGGGGCACCAGTAGGGGACTTAACTCCAATCTCTCCTGTGCTCCGCCTGTCATCATGGGGCTTTTCTGCTAGTGCCTCTAGCTGCTGCAGACGACTTGGTTCACCTGCCAGTGGTTCCGACAAAGAATCATCTGGTTGTTGAGCCAGGCCTTGGAAATACTGATATGTACTTTCAGCCTCACTGACTGGAGTGGCAGACGTTGGATTATACTGCACCACAGAGTGTGGCAAAGACACATCATCACGCATTCCATCTGAATGCACAGAGGGTACCGGTTCTGACATAGATTCAGGCACAGACCCTTGGGACTGCAGCTCTTCCATCGAGTGCTGTTGGTGGATTTCCTCTCTGTGCATTTGATGCATGTCTTCCCGTGAGTGCTGCTGAGGATACTCCTCTCGGGAGTGTGGCTGAAGCACCTCCTCTCTTGAATGCTGCTGCTGATATTCCTCTCGGGACTGAGACAATGGCTGCTGAAATTCCTCCCGAGAGTGGGGCTGCTGGAAGTCCTCCCTAGAATGCGGCTGCTGGAAGTCCTCCCTCGATAGTGGCTGCTGAAACTCTGTAGCCTGTGAACCTGGCTGCTGAATATCAGTCAGAACAGAACTTGGAGTAGGGTTGGAGGCATCAGTGGACATGGGCATCTGTGTGGGAGGTGGAGGAGATGGCACCATCTCTTCCTCATCAGATGTTTCTGGTGGAGGTGGAGCAGGAGCTCGAGGAGGAGTCAGTGGGATGTCATTAATGACTTCTTCATCAAATGAGTCATCTTCCTCTCTTTGGTCCATCATCTCAGCCTGTAGCTCTGCTGGAAGTGGAATCAGCTCATCTCCCTCCTGCTGTTCAGCCTCTTCATTCTCTGACTTTGGAGATTGATGCAACAGGTCTCCTGGCAAGGGAGAAGCCGGGGGGCTGGGTGATTCCTGGGGCTCGGGAGAACTCTCCTCCATTTCTTGGGAATCAAAGTCTCTGTATGGGCTTCCCTTGCCCTGTGGCATGTTCTCCTCCTCTGACTCCATGGCTGAGTCTGGTCTAATGGGCGATGGCTCTTCATCAAGCCTAATGGACTGCTCTTTGGCACTTAAAACCTGAGATCTTCGAGGAGACCTGCTGAGCTCACGAGGATTAATTTCAGACTCCTGAGGTGTGATCACATCCTGATCATCTTTCTGAGGCTCATCAACTTTTTCTAACTTTTTCTTTGTCTTCTTTGTAGCTGCCTTCTTCTTTAAAGAGGGTTTTTTCTTTGTCGTCTTCTTTTTAGCCACAACCTTCTTTGGTGGACTCTTCTTGGGAGGAGACTTCACGGATTTCTCTTTCTTATTTGCTGCCTTTCTTGGTGGAGTTTTTCTTGTTGCCTGTGCTGCTGGCTTGCCTTTGGGACTGCTAGGTTTCTTGGGACTACTTCGTGTTTTAGGACTTTTCTTTCCCTTTGCAAGGGCACTTGGTTTAGGTGGTGTCTTCTTCACTACGCTAACCTCCTTTGAAAGCTTCTTTGCTGGAGCTTTCTTCTTTACTGGAGATTTCTTAGTTTTAGATGGAGACTTCACTGATGGCTCAGTATCCTTCTTTTCAACTAACTTGATGTCCTCTTTAGTATTACTCTGTTCCACAGATTTCTTGCTGACCTCAGCAGCATCTTTTGCAACAGACTTTTTCTTCTTTTGTTTTGAAGCTGATGGTTTTTTGGATTTTGAGGTTGTTTTGGGTGCTGGTTTGATCTCAGCATTTTTGTTTTCATCTGGTACAGCTTCTTTATCTTCCCTTTCTTCATTCTCTTCCTGTGGGATCTGACTACCTGTCTTGGAAGACTTTTTGACTGATTTTTTCTTCTTTGCTTTTGGTTTACTATCTGTGGTGTCCACCCGATTGTTAGCTTCATCTAGTACATCCAAAACAGAATTTTTCAGCAACAGTTCTTTGGGTGGTGGAGGAAGTGGTGCTGTGGCAGCCATTTTGCTCTTGTTTCTCTTGAATACGCCTGGCTTTGCCTCATCACTTGAATCATTATCCGAGTGAAATTCATATAAATCTACCGGGCGAAGTTCAGTGATTGTGACTGGTAATTCCCCACTTTCACCAGCTGGGATGATTACATTAACAACTTCAACATCCACGACCATCTCCTCTGCACCAACAGGCACAGTTGCTATGTCAAGCTCTCCAAGTGGTGTTAAACTTGCGGAAGAGGCTGCATCCATGGAGCTGTTTTCTGAGTTACTGACCGGCACGCTTGTGATGCCATGGATTTTTTTCATGTGCCATTGCAGAGATGACTTTTGCCGACAAGTAAAGGCACACTTGGAACATGACACTGGCCGCTCGTCTGTGTGCTGTCGTAGATGGACCTTTAGGTTGTCAGAATGCCTAAAGGACTTGCCACAACCTGGCCACTCGCAGTGGAAGTTGCGCTCACCTGAAAAACAAAACACAAGGAAAAAAATCAGTTTGTACAACAAAATTCTACTTTCAACGTGTGTGCATTTTGGATGTTCACTCTAAGGGCACTGTTCATGTACAAAGGCTCATTTATAAGTTCTGTTTTGAGAAGTTTGTTCAATCTCACCCCAGAAAAGCTCAATTTCACTCTGACTGCCTGGAATTACCGAATTTTTATTCTTCCAAAAGTTCGGGCAGCATCTACCTGTGAGTAAATCAGTACAAGTCTGCACACATGCAGACATTAACCCCCACACACTGTAACTAATTGGCTTGCTTACTTTAAGCAGTGTGGTTCTTCTGTTGTGGCCCTATGCTCCACTGGGGGGCAAATAGGAACAAGAAGAAGACTATGGTTCTTCTAATGTTCTTGCAAACTTTGAGGGCTAAGTTTTACTTCAAGTGTAACTTAGATTGTTTTAAATACATTCAGAAGCTTAAATGTAGTATAAAAAACGCATTAATTACAAAAATTGGTCTATAAAAAATAATAGTGCTAAACTGTAATGTGTTAAAAATAGTCTTTTGTGCAATTCATTTAACACAAAAAAATGCTTCAAAACTTTTTTTTAAATTTGTTAAAAATTTATAACTCCTGTCCTTTTTGGTTGATTTTTTTAAGCTTGATGTCTTTATGTTAGTAGATTTTTAAGATCTACTAAACTATGTCAGTGTGTAACGGTAAAAATTCCTTTGGTGTATTAATATGTTTGCCTCTAGCCATTTTTACTTTAACTTGCCACAGTCCTTTCTTCTTTCTTTTATTAAACAATAAAATTCAAACAAATGTCAGATTTTTGTCTGGAAAGAGAAATCAACGTCTCTGACATTGTTAATCGATTTTCATTTTGTTGAAAATGGAAATGAGGGGTGGGTGGGGGGGAAGAGTACCCATAGTTGTAAGTTCTTTATACAAAGTAAACAGAAATGATGCAAAATGTGATGCATTGTTAATAGGAAAATGTTTACCTGCACAGAAAGAGATGACAAGCTAGTACTAAAAATCAAGAGTGTCTGCTCTTTTGTCTTTTCTAAACTGCAACTTAACCAAGAATAGCATCATTATGATAATTATTTGGTAATTTTTGCAGAGTGCCCAACACATCTTTGGCTATTTCACAGAGAAGGTGCATGTGTGCTTGTCATGCCATGCCCTCTTCTGAAACAGTAATGAGGGCTATGAGGTGTTGTACCAGGTCTGTTTCACTTTCGATTCTTTCCAGGATACTTTAAAATACTGCTGCTGTTGTGGTAAAAAGCATGTCATTAAAATGTACACATTTTTTGTAATACTGGGAATAAGTTGTCTGTGTAATCTTACTGTTATGCTTAGTAAATATTAGATTAGTATACTAATTACAATCCTTTATATGATTTTTAAAATAATCATTTGGACACCAAGTACTTATACAGCATTTTCTTCAAGGATCTTTTGCTACTACATATTACATGCACACACAAGGACATCATCCCTATGTGGACAGAATTCAGGTTCAGGCAAACAATGCCCCTTTCCCCACTCTCACCCACCCACACCCCCAAATAAACCTTTCTCCCATAACAGCCGATGCTAACACCAAAAAGGTCAAAACAATTAAACTCAAATCACTAAATATATTCATTAAATTAAATGACAAATGCAAAAGATGCTTCTTCTTTAATATGTAGCCTTAATTTATCTTGCTGAATGTGTAATATAGGCTAGTAAACAACTTGATTCACCAACCTGTATGTGAGATCTCATGCCGTTTAAGATGGCTCAGCTTGAAGAACGAGAATTTGCATCCTTCCACAGTGCAGTGGTATCTCTTTGGTATGAGACGGTGAAATTCCTCTTGGTGGCTCTTAAGAAACTTTGGAGTCCTAAACTCACGATTGCAGTTTTCAATATTGCACCGATATGGACGAACCAGTTCATGGCTGACTATGTGCCCACGTAGGGCACAGGAGGATTTGAATGCTTTGTCACACTTATCGCACTTGTAGGGGCGAATCTGACTGTGAACCTTCATGTGCCGCTTCATGTTGTCTTCTGTCGAGAACATCTTGTCACACTTGAGGCACTGTATGTCCTTGGGACGCTGGATGTGCATGTTCTGCACATGCTTGTGCAGGTTTGCACGGTAATTGCTTTGGTAGTTGCACTGCTGACAGTGGAACAGCTTGGGCAGGTCTGGGAAGTGTGTCTGGTGGTGCACCTTCAATGAGGACTCATATTTGAACTGCTTGTTGCAGACGTCACAGGTGAAGGGCACAGGGCCCTGACAGGTCTCCAGGTGCTGCTCCATGGGCACAGAGTCACACTTGACGTAACGATTACACTTCTTACACAACTTACAGTCCAGTTTCACATTGTGCGCTGCTTGTAAATGCTCTTCGTACTTGTCTTTTGTGTCCACCATGAACTGGCAGCGTGAGCACATGTACACGCTGTGAGTCAGCATGTGGCGGGCCAAAAGACTCACCTTGCTGGCACTGTACTCGCATGTCTCTTGTGGACATGGATAGGGCAACACCACAGACTTCTCATGCATCTTTTTCATGTGCCTGCTCAGTGCTGCCTGACCTCTTGTTTTGTGACCACACCCAGGACATACAACAATGTCCAGCTGCTTCTTGTACTTTCGAGAGCCACCACTTCTGCTACCACTGCCACTACTAACAGGTGTGCCCCCATTTTGTGCAGAACTAGAATTATCCACCTCTACCCTTGCTTCAGTATTCTCTTCACCTGAGCCTGAAGACTTACTGTCACTTGTGGCTGAATTTCTATTTTCATCATGAGAATTTGAAAAGCCATTTTCCTTAACATCCCCTTCACCTTCTTGACCCTGAAGATGCTTGATTTTTTTGCTTTTAGATGGAGACTTCTTCTTCTTAGTGGCTTCTGGAGCATTATTATTGCTTTCGTCTTTTTCCTTCTTCTTCTTTTTTTTGGGAGAAGGCATGCTGACTTGCTCACCTGCAATCTTTTCTGAAACCATACCTGGCCTTTTATCTACCTCACTATTTTCCTGGGCTGCATCAGCTTTACGTTTCTTGGACTTTTTAGGTGATGTCTTTGTGGATGCTGCATTAATTATAGAAGGTCCCTCTATCTCAGTCTGGCAACTTTCAGTCACGTGAATTACTCCACAACCTGCACCAACCTCCTCTTGTGACAATGAACTGGCAGTTTCATTTCTTGATGCAGTGGATGTATCCTTCTTTGCTTTAGGCTTTGATTTCTTCTTCTTAGGCATCTTCCTTGTTTCCTCTGTGATCGTGGGATCGATGTGACCATTTGGAATCACTTCAGAAGGCGTTGGCTCGGTTCCTCCACTACTGCTTTCTTCTTTATTTTGGGGGGACTTCTTCTTCTTCTTCTTATTTGGAGGAGGCTTAGCAGTGTCTTCTTCATTCTTCATCTGCTCAGAACCAGCCATTTCCAACTCTTTGTCAGAAAATTTCTGGTCCACTTTGCATTTTTCTCCACTGAGACTGTCACCACTATTCTTCTTTTTTGAGACTTTTTTAGGGGGTTTGGTGATCTCAACTGTATCAGGATCATTTGTTTCTCGTGTAAACTCCTGTGCATCAACTTTTTCCGAACTTTCTTCCTTCTTTTTGCTTTTCTTCACAGACTTCTTTCTAATACTAGCTTTTGAGGGACTGGACATGGTGGTGTCCACTGCAGTCAAAGAATGAGTTTGGACATCTTCTACAGAATTGGTCTTTGCAGAATCTATGGTGCTTGCCACTTGGCCTGCATCCTTTGCTGCTCCTGTTAGCCTATCTACTGTTGAAAGATCTTCACAACTGTATACAAAATTTGCTATGACAAAATTTATCGTTTCTTCTATTTCAGCAAGTCGCTGAGCTTTGCTTTCATTATCCTGAGAAGGTAAGCTTCTTCTAGAAGTCTTTTTAGGTTTAAGAGTGGATTTAGCACTGTCCAGTGTATTCTCTGCATCACAAGCACTGACTTTAGTTGCATCGTCCTTCTGTGAGTCCACAGGCTGCAAACACTGTGTTGTTTCAGCACTGTTTGACTTATCACCAGCAATGTTTTTTTTCCTTTTCATGCTCTTTTTCTTCTTTTCTGTCCCCTCAGTGTTTGATGACTTTGCTTTTGAAGAGATTTTACTGCTTGAAACCTTATCCCCTGTCTCAACATTTTCCTTGGTCGATGCTGCTGATGAGGAAGGGGAAGTTACTAAACCATCATGAGCAACAGAAGGCAAAGGATTAGCAGTTTCAGATGAAGCAAGATCATATGTAAGAGGTTGCTCTAGTCCATACGAGGTCTCCACAGGTGGAGTATTTTCCTGAGGTGTCAGCAGCCAGGTTGGAGGTTGCAAAAGTGAGGTGGAGACAGAGATTTCCCCTCCATCTTCATCCACACACCCACTGGAGTTGGAGATGGGCTCAATATGTGATGAAGGTGTGCGAGACTGGAGGTTCCGAGAAGGCATCACTTCCTCGGCAGTGGTAGTGTGGCCTGGTTCCAAATTTACTGAATGGAAAATGGTTGGAACCTTTTGTGAGATACATGAATGAGAGTCTGAAATATTTGTAGTGCCATCTGCAGGTAGGTCTGTGTCTGTCATAGATAACTGTGATGATAGAACTTGCTGGGGTGACGAACTAAAATTCTGAGAATGTGGTATCTTATGTAGAAGCGCCAATGGCTGATGAGGTGGTGAAGGGGTCGGTGGTGTAGGTGCAAAGCTGTGCTGCTGAGGTTGTAGTGGTGGCAGTGATCCTGTTGCTGCGACGAGTGGTTGCTGCTGTTGCTGCTGCTGTTGTGGCTCAGATGAAAACATGGATGAATGCCCTGATGCCTCAGACATCAGATGTGGCTTTGAGGTCACCAAAGGCGATGACCCTGGGGTGTAAAGAGATGGTGAGGATACATGGTCGACTGCCAACTCTACCTTCCTTTCACTGTTTCTCCGCTTTTTGGGCGGTTTTTTGATGGGCACAGACCCCGACTTCTTGTCCTCTGCCAAAGCATGCTCTAAATGTCTGTGCACTTCTGGCACCCCCTTCTCTACAGTGGTGTCACTCCCACTGTTGCCACCACTACAGCTTCCAGCCACACCTATCACACCATCTCCCTTGATGTCCACCACCACCCGTGAAGAACAAATGACAGGTGGGCCAAGTGCAACCACAACATGGTTAGCGGCAGCAAGCCGCTCTGCCTCACTTAATGAGACTGGCCGCCTGTCACTAACATCCCAGCTGAGGCAATGCTTGTCAGCGGTCACTGACGACACGACAGGAAAGCTCTTGCTGGCATCTCCCTGCATCGACAGCACAGGAACTGACGATGCTGGAAAAGATGCCGCAGCAGCAGATGGGAGGTTCCCAGCATGCTCGTGGCGCACCCGACGTTTTTCCACCTTAGTGCGCATCGCGGAAGTAGCTTCTCCTCCCACTCATGACAGGTAACCAAGGTCTGGCTCCTTTTGCATTGTGCATTACATACCAAATCAACAGTCTCTCTTGGGAAGTTTGTTACAGTAACACACCTGAAAAAAGAAAAATATTTTTCAAATTCTCACGAGATAAGAAGTTGTACTGTCCACTGCCCTGTCTACAATAATGGCTAAAAGCAAAAGGGCCACAAAGAAGGTGCATCTGTGAACAATACAGAAACTGTGATTAATGAACTCTGTTTCACTTGACACATTGCCTCATTTGATCAGGACCCTGTCAGTGTTTATCTTGTTTCTCTCTCATGATCTCCCTCATCAAACCATTAAAACGACTCATTTATATCATGTGCTTATTGTGTAGGCTTGTCTACAATGAATTCATCCCTTTAACTATAAACAAGTGTGTAATGCTAATGTATATTTATTGGGGATGGGGGTGTTGTGATATATAGAACAAATTTTCAGTTAATATTTAAAAAGATTTTGTAAAGCATCGTGAGTCAGATTTGGGTTGGGGACCAGTATTATATAAATTCTCTAATTATTCATCACTGTTTTGGATTGTAGTGACCAGGTGAATCAGAATTAACATTATAAAACATAAATGAAATTTATCTGGTGGAAAAGGATACTAAATTAACAGCAAAATATCAGCCATAACAAGCACTGAAAACAAAGAAACACATTCAACCACAACATAGACATAAACAACAGAAAGAAAAACAGCACACTTCTTCTGTTCTATCACAAAACAAAATATAGATATAGAACATATGCCACTACTGTTTTCCAATTTCAGAAATATAACACAAACTGGAATAAGTCTATTTCTTGTTTAGTCAAAAGTGACAGAACCTTGATTCTAGTTAAAAGACACTTCTGGATAACAATAGTAAAGTTTCAAGCACTTTTTTTTTGTAAAGGACCACACTTCCGTCTCTGGGTAATTGAGCACACAGTACATACCTATGGGACAAAATGAATATAAGCTATGTAAATAATAAGAACTATACACTATAAGCTACAACTTTATTAATATGCAAGGACAGTTACAGACAAGAATTATAGTTGCTCACATGCTAGCAATATGCAGCTCAGTACAAGCATATACAGGATGAATACAATGCATGAAGTTCAAGATATTATTATATACACATCAACAGGATAATGCCACAACAATAGTAGATACTGTTGGTATACTATATTAGGTCATCCCAGTTTGACCTAAACATCATGGCCAGGGGAATTCATGAAGGGTGAAAATTTGTTTAGAGTTGACGTATCTGCAGACAGATTAAGAGAACTCACATACCAGTATGTGATCGGAACAGTGAGGATGTGGGATATGCCTTCCTAAAGGATTTGCTGATTACATCAAACAGCTATATCCCTCTGCTTGGTTCTGGTGATCTTGGAACAGATACTAACAAAGTAGACAAGACTGTTCCTGTTAGCTAGCAAAGACAAAGACTATACAAATTTTTAGTCCTTTCTGCTAGGAAGTGCTTAAAAAAAAGGAAAAAGCAGTTTTATAGATCTATAAGAAGATAATTTTCACATCTTTTTGACAAGAGGTATAAAATAAAAAGAAATAACACCTGATGCAATCGGTGGGGCTCATGACAGCAATGCCCAATCTTCATGAGCACATCAATTATTATTCATATTAGTTTTAAACATTGCATGGAAAGGCCAAGACAACATATTGCCAGCAGCAGCAGCAAGCAGCAGCAACAGCAACAGCAGCAACAACAACAACAAACATATGATACTAGAAGCAGCACAGCTATTAATGTCTACAGAAAAAAGGTTTGCAGGAGACCTTCCAGTAGCCTGTCCAACAAATATGCCAGCAGACATAAGAACTTTGTGCTTTTCTGCGAAGTTAATGCTTTCAGAGAATTACCATAGTGACTATAATGATGGCAACATTAAAGGACATATAATCATTTTTGCAATGCCATTTCATGCTTGTTTAGTTTCATGTACAGAAGATAATGTTGTCATATAACATGATCTAAAGTTAAAAGAACATCAACAAAATGACATAATAAATGCACAAAAACAAAAAAAGCATGCTGTTTTGAATTTACATAGTTTTATACAGCACAGTATCACACAATACTCTCTCATGTACACATATGAGCATGCATGCATCCACACACAGTGCATTAATAGAAGCAAAGGAAGTATAAATAACTTGCTCAACTTTGTAAACTTTTTAAAAAATCTGGCTTTTGTGCACACAAGAAAAAAGCAGAAATTTAAAAACAAGGAAAAAAATGCTTTTCTAAACTGTGGAATGAATGTTACCAAGGGAAGAAAAAGATCACAATACCTCCAGCAACCACAAAATTTTACTGCAAACTGTATTTTCTCCCTCTTCCTGTCTCATGTGTGTGCACATGTTTGCGCACATATACAGAAATCTCTGTTCAGCTATAAATTCTAACCTTTTGCTAAGTGTAGTCTTCTTGTTTACATCATTAACAGGAACTAGCCAACCATTTTCTTCAAGCACCTGCAAACAAATTAATATAGATGCATGATATTAATGTACTTTACTCATGTTGTTTGTAACTATCAAACAAATATTACGGCAACATTACAGTTGCATGATTACAACAGCAAATTCTGCCAAAGCCATCACCTGCATATTAATCAATCTTAAAGGCCAGCCTGAGTGCAAATGTATTTTATCCCAATCACCATTTCATTAAGTTTGTTGAGTAAACATGCTAATTCACCACATCTAAGCAAATAACTGTTCAGAAGATACAGGTCAATGCGCACTCACCCACCCACTCCCACCTCAAATAATATGGTAAACATCACAATATATTTTTATGACAACAAATGAAAGTTCTATGTTCTAGTAACCTGTTAGTTGCTCCTTTGATGTCTGACCTTCGCTCCCTTTAACCTAAAAGCCATTTAAAAATAGTTTTTTAAAAAAGAAAATAAAATGAAAACTCTCATTTTATTTTGAAATGAATTCTCTCTAACATTCCCGCTCCCAAATGCTTTTTTTCAAAAACAGGATTATAAGTGCACAATTTTATGTCAAAATCAATTAAATAAGAATTTTAAATTCCCTTCCCATTTCTAAAGTCTACTTGACTTTACGGGAATGTTGCTGTGAATTTGAATATTTAATTTACAAGGATATTACTAACCCATATTCTGGTATTTATTTTGCCTTAATTTATATTTGTTCCAAACAGAAGTCTCTCAAATTAAATACAAGAATGGAGTTGATTAAATGGCTAATATAATAACTACAAAGCAGAATCACAAGTATAACACATACCATTTGTTTATAACTGATCAAATTCATTTCTAAAAATTGTGTCAAACTTAACTCAACATGGCTATGATGTTACACAGCTGAATCTTATCGTTAACTGTATTATGCATTTTGAAAGGCTCTCAGAATCTTCAGGTACCACCTTGACTGCTCGGTTCTTTAAAAAAAGTGTAATAAACATGCTATTTATGTTTAAGAAAGGTCTTTACAGTGTGTCAACAGTCTACTTCCTAAGTCATTACAAATTAAAGTAAGGAATGTCAGTAGTGACAATTTTATTTCAAAATAGAAAGCCACTGAAATCACTGTTTTATGCCAAGAATGTATTCTGCAGATCCTGGCACTGCGATCGTACTAATCTATCAAAACCAAAATAAAAAAACTATCTGGGGTAGGCACTCTATGCTTCTAACAGCAAAAACAACAAAACCATAAAAACCACATCAGATATTGCACTGAAGTCATGATAATGATTTATTACAACAAGAGGCAGATTCTGGGCAAACCATCTGTCACTGGAAGAAATCAACTGTCCAAACAGGCAAGCTAAATCAAAACCAGAATTTTTTTAATTTCTCAATACACTGTTTTGAGCCATAAATTGTCTACACTGCTTGCATACCAGGGCATCAAAATAGCCTTATTAAACCCTGCTCAATAATTTTAATGATTTGTGGTTCTTATTAGTTGGCACACACACAAATGTTTGGTGCTAAATAGCACAGAAATCTTGAAACTCATGTGACAATGACAGCAGTGGATATTGAGTATCCATCACCAATAGTCCGGAGCAGTTCACATTTTCAAATAAAACCTTCAGTAGTTATGATTGTTGTAGCAGCAATAGTAATGACCTTGTGGTCTTTGTTGTCACTGAAACAGGTCAACTATCTGCACATGTTGCTCTGATGTCTGTGTGTCACAGGCTTGCTAGCAAGCATTTGTTTGCATTACTGCTCAGCTATGGACAGGAAGGGGTAGGGGGTACAAGGACTAAGACTGCAAAAATAAAGCAGATAATAAAGAAGTTACTGTTAAAATTGATAACGTAAACAAAATTGATAATGTAAACACAAAAAATTAATGATTAATTTTCTCTCTCGTACACATACACAAATCAGTTGGAGACTGTTTTTCAGAATCATGCAGACCAGAAAGCAGCATTAACTTAAGCCTAAAATCTGCACTACTTCTCATAGTCATTAAAGTATCCATCTGTCCACATGTTATGCATAAGAAACCAATTTTGTTCTTCTTGTGACAGTTTATATTGCTTGCAGAAATGAAAGAAGCATGCAGACTTTTCAGAAGCAAAAAAACAAAACATTAAAAAGCTGCCTACAGGAGAAAGACCCCCAGCTTACAAAATCTACTTTTTATTTCAGTCTAGCTCCTTCATTTTGGTTATTGTGACAGCACAGCAGGAAATGCAAGCAATCGTTCTTTAAAAGTCTGTTCCTGAAACAAAGCCTTCCTGACAGAGTAAACAATAATCTTTCCCCTAAAGACTGTTTTTTATCTCCCCCCACTGAAGAACCATCCCTAGCGTTCATAACATCCCTCATCCCTCTATCTTTATACATTTAGGTTCTGCTGTTTTCCATTCCTTTGCTTCTGCTGTTGTTTCTGATTTTTTGGATTGCTCATTTTTCCTCCTTGCTCCAGCTCTGTACTCTGTCAGAAATAATTTAGTCAAGTTATGTGGGATGACTCAAACTACTGCAGTTTTGTGATTGTGTGGTTTTTGTTTCCTTATAGAGCTGCTACTATTTGCTCTCTGGGATAAATAAAATATTATTTTATCTAAAGCACCTCTGTATTCTAGCAAATATGGTACATTGCCTTATCATCTAGGTACCCTGTGAAATCAATGTATGATAAAATGATTAATAAAGAAAACAAAAGATTCCCCGAATGCATATTACATTTTGTAAAGAAGGTTAACTTCTGAAAAAATATGTGGGATAAATGCTGTTCAAATCTGTTGTTCAAAGTTACAAAAATACAATATGTACACATTTACTAGTCAAAAATTTGTGCAAAAGAAAATCCGCAAAATGCAAATGAATGCAGTTGAGAAAAAGAGTGTGTGAGAGAAAGAGAGATAAGGGGGGTCACAGAATGAAATATTACAAAAGATAGCTCCTCCACCTTTTATAATAAAGAATTAATAATAACCTTTATCTCTTTTATAACGAATAAATTATAAAATTCAGTTGACAGATATCTGAATTAGCATCAGGGAAGAAAAAACCTCATCTGAAGCAACCTGTTCAAAAGTATAGTTATTTCAGTTTGATTTCAAAAACATTGGTGATGATTCCTTGCCATCAGACTGGAATTGGAGGTTTGTCATATTCTGATATATTTTAGTGAGTTGTTCATGCCTCAGTCTCTTCTCTGTGACTCCAACTATGCATCACTGATGCCCAAGGGGCATGCTTTTCAAGAAACATAACCTACCTCTTATTAGCATCTAGCTAAGTACTGTTACTAGCTAATTCTGAGGATCACAAGGCTTTCTTGATATAGTGATCAACCTATTTAAAGTATTAGCTGAAATACTTAATTACTTGCTATCCTGCATGTGCACGACCTTTTGGGTAATATAACTTGCCTAATATTAGCATTGTCTAATTCTTTCTTACTTTCTTTAACGTTTTGTAATAATAATAAATGTTTATTTACAGAGTGCCTTATCCCACCAAAAAAACAGGCTCAACAAACTTACATGAGCACACACTTATCAGTATGCATCAGACATATCATACAAATTCATTCACCATCATAACTTTCTCACACACACATTTGTGAAGGATAGATAGTATGTCTATATGTGTCAAGACTAATACCAACGTAAGCCCAATATTTTTTGAAGTTATACAGCACATTAAACTTACTTCCTTCATTCCCACATGTTGCCATTTCCAAGTAATATATTTTGTATATGCACAAGTGTTATGGGACAGCTAAGGAACGCAAAAACATACACACAGAATTACATTAAGTCATATCTAGTCACAAATAGATGTATACTCTCCAACCTTTGGAAAATTATCTCCAAAAAAATTAGTGTTGTTTTTTTATTCCATCTAAGTTTTTCTTACTTATAAAAGGCTACTATATAACTGAATATGTTTTATCTTTGGGTAAAAATAGTTATTGTCTAAAATGTTCATAACTTTAGATATAACTTCAATGAGAAACAATCTGTAAATCTGTGCAGGCATATATTTACATTTTTTTTAGAACACTCTAGCAAGTATCTAAACCTTTTTGGCTAGAGTTAAATTACAGTTGTAGCATATGATCAAAATTCGTGAAGAAGTATAATGAAAAATATGTCTATTTGATGACAGTTTCAAAATGAATTTGTATATTCTTCCTACTTTCCATATTAAAGCCTGTAGTCACAGGTAGAAGAAATATCTGTCTACGAGAAGCTACTTATTTGTGGGGTATAACCGTGTATATATATATATACACGTGTGAAAACTATTTAAAAAACAAAGATGGTGTATCTAAATATCTATCACTAATTCATTTCTTGTGTTGTGTGTAGTTTGCTTTGAATTGCACAAAATTATAAACAGGACTAATGCTATTTAGCTGTGACTGGAACTTGGAACACTGGGTCACTTCATTAACAAATGCAAAATAAAGAGGACCTACTTGGGTGTGTGGCACAATAGGCAACTATACTTTTCCTTCCACAATACACAAACATGGATACCTCAAAAACTTCCTTGTTTTTGTAAAGAAATAATATCACATTAGCTGTCAGATCGCATTACATTAATTAAAAGATCAGAAGCATAAATAAAAATTCATCAAGACAATTTTCAAGAAACCTAGTCTAAGAAATGTGTGGTTTTCCATTTACGATGATATCTTCAATTTCTTACAATATGATCGTTTTCAGAACAAGAATATAACCAAAAGTACAACTCTACACTAGTAAATAAATACTGAAAATATATAAAACTGAGTTATTGCACGTAGGTATCTGGCATGTGTCAGAATTATTTTAACAACATTTATATGTGTTGATATTGGCATTTCACAGACAACTTGTGATGTAAATGATATATGAATTTGCACACATACCGCTAGGACACACGCGCGCGCGCGCACGCGGACACACACACAAGCACACCACCGATGGAAGACGGTTATGAGGGATAATGGTCATATACAGAATCACTTATCTGAAATTCACAATCACCCAAGTATAAGAAGGAGCTGTATTTTGAATCTAGGACTGATATGTAGACAGAGGCGTATCTTCCATTTTCAGTCGATCCGATCAAAACTTTATGTCGCTGTAGGGAAATAGTACAAGTGTAGCAACAGCAGAAGTGGGCCACCAAGACGCCGCGTGTAGCCAAAACAATTAAGTTAATTCTGTCTTCTCTTTCTGTTTCGTACAACATATTTGCTGATATTGATTATTTACATGGAATCGATATTGTGCAAGCAGCAGAAACCAAAATGTCAACTTCTGAAACACGCCGAGACGGGCCAGCCGAACGGAATGAAGGAGGTCAGATGTCTAGCAAGAGGTTCTAAATAAATATTCCTAAGAACTGGGTGCAGACTGATAATTCATAATGCGATCAAAAATTATGGATTACCCACTTGGTAAACAGACGGCCTTTTCGGTAGCGTGGTATCAAATTTGCAAATCCTTCAACATGATGGTGCGGCCTTCATATTTGGGATGGTGACTAGCACTGCACAAGCTAGTCTTAGCAATCGCGCAAAAATCTGCGCGTAATACTCGCTAGAAATCAAGTGAAAGACATTCAATATTCGTTTGCACATACATTTTATTTCCTGGCGGGTGTAAAAGTACCTATGTTTGTACGTAAAGAGTTACACAAATAGAGAACATACCTTCTCCGCTGCTCTAAAAATAGATTACGAGATTATCAGCGCAGAATAATTTCTGAGTTTTCATTGGCGAATCTGTACTCCCTTCTAACCAATCAAACGACCACTTCCTGCGAGGGCTATGGCGCCAATCTGTAAATGCAGTTAGATGGTGACCGCGATGCTGACGAATTTCTTCCCAGACGATCCAGGCATTTGATTGGTAATCTTTTTCATTCAGAATCGTGAACTTGGATAATATCTTCTGGTAATAAATTTCTGAGAGCAGTAAGAATATCCTAAAATTTTAAAGAAGACCGTTTGGCGGTTGTGCAAATAGTGTATTGTCAAGCGATGGAGCAGCTGTGCCATCGATTTGTGATTGCTTTCTGATCAGACAATCATTAACCATTAAAAATTAAATTAATAAAGTGTGGGCTTCCCTATCAATAATTTTCATTTCAAAAGTAGTCTGCTTGTGATAACAAGGAGCTGTATGTTTCTCAAAACGCATGCCCTTTTTTCTGGTGTCCTTTTGTGTGTCGATCAACAGTCTGACATTACAACTACACGTCATAGACTTTTCACATTATCTGCTTCCTCCTCCAATGGCAATTTTACATAATATATCAAGACTGGTTCAACACTGGATGTCTTATATAGTTGTTTCACATCGTTAACTATTAGGGGTAAAATAATTCCATTGATTATGGAACTGACAGTATGGCCTCTTGATTAATGTGCACCTTTGGCCTTTGTCTATTTTTCTCCATGCACAAAACATTTAGCCCCTTTTCAGAGTAATTTTGCCTTTAACAGTAAGATATTATCAAACTATTTTAGGGAGAAAGGGTATTCCAAGTTAGGACAGTTTTATTTTGTAAAAATCATTGTTTTTGCCAAATTAATAATAATAAATGCAAAATTTGTAAAGCGCATACTCACTCCTAAGGAGCATGCTCTTAGCGCTTAAGAACAAGAACGAAACATGGACAGCATAAGAGGGACAGGAAAACTAATAAATGGCATATGAACTTTAAAAGAATCAATAACTGTGCTAAACGAAGAATAAAATCAAATACAGAAAACACAAAGAGGAACCAAATAACAAGAACAAAAACTGAGAGTAACATGATATTGCAAAAGGAAGGATGTGAAAAAGGACTAGCATTGTGGGAAAGGTTGTTAGGAGTAATGTTTATGGAAGAGGTGTGTTTTCAGTTTGCGTTTCAATAGGATTCAATAGTGGTTAGGTGATGGATATGGAAAAGGAGAGAGTTCTATTGTTTGTCTTCACAATAACTAAAATTCCTGTGGCCATATGTTGCTGTTCTGGTGATAGGAAGAGTAAGGAGACGATCATCAGACGAGGAGTAGAGTTGTCTAGCTGGGATGTAAGGGAAGAGCATTTCAGAGAAATAATCAGGGCAGGTGCCAGCAAAGAAATTGAAACACAGACAGTTTGTACTGAGAACGGATGGGAAGCCAGGGTAGAAAACGAAGGAGAGGGGTGGCGTAGTCCCGTTTCCTAGCTCTAAGCACCAGACGTACAGCAGGGTTCTGGAGTTCGTGAAGAAGGTATTCACGGCAGCCAGCAAGCAAGGAGTTGCAGTAATCAAGTCTGGATAAAACAAACGCGCTGATAAGAGTGTTGGTAGCGCGCATAGACAGAATGTGACAGATGGCACTGATCTTGCGTAGCTCATAATAGGCAGACTGACAGACAGCTGTAACTTGTTTAGCAATAGTCATGTCTGCAGTAACAATAAATCCCAGATTCCTGATGGAGGACGTGAAGGTGATGTTGCTTTCGCCCACCTTGATGTGACTTGGTGGATAAATAAGTGAAGATGGATTTCTTCTTCTCAAACATAGGAAGGCTTCCATTTTATCATCATTGCGTTTATATGTTTGTTTGACACCATCCAGTCTTTGACATCATTAATACAGACTTCTATGGTGCTGATAGCAGAGTGAGACTCAGTCGGTGGAGTGGAGCAGTACTACTGCGTATTATCAGCGTATGATTGATGAGAAACGCTGTGAGACTGGATGCAAGATGTAAGTGGCTTCATATACAGAATAAACAGAATTGGGCCGAGTACTTGAAGGATGCCACAAGAAAGTGGAGCAGGGGGAGATGTTTGACCATCAACAAACACAGTCTGCGTCCTATCAGTGAGATAGGAGTTTAACCACGCTAGTGCAGGTCCAGAAATCCCAAAGAGGGTGTCTATGAAGGAGCAGAGAGTGGTTGATGGTGTCAAATGCAGCAGACAGGTCAAGTAAAGTTAAGGCAGAAACATCACCACTGTCAACGGCAGATAATATGTGGGCGGTCACTTTAATTAAAGTAGGTTCAGTACTGTGAAAAGGTCTATATGCTGACTGGGGGATTAGCTGGTGCTCTTGTAAGTAAGCCCAGAGCTGTGTCAAAACTACTTTCTCTTTGATCTTTTGAAGAGAGCAAAGACAAGTTGGAAACTGGGCGATAGTTGTTCAACACATTGACATCAAGCGTGGATTTCTTAAGAAGTGGCTTCACCAGGGCATTTTTAAACAAAGATGGGAAAACACCTGATGACAAGCTGACATTTACAATGTTTGAGAGGAAAGGAAGTAAAATATCTAAGCACTCAAGAAGAAAGCTTGTGGGCATTGGGTCTAACTGGAAAGTTGTTGGCTTTGGTTTCAGAATAATTGCCTTTATATCAGCATCAGAGACTGGTCGGAATTTGGTCAGAGAGCATCCAGGAAGAATATCACAGGAGATGCTGGCAAGCACAGATATCGAGTCCAAGGATGATCGAATTTCCGAAATCTTGTTAGCAAAATAGTCACAAAACACTTGTAGCCGTGAAGCAGGATAGGCAGTGGACAGCAGCAACACCTTGCTAATTCCAGTCATTCGATTGCATATGTCAAAAAGTGTTCTGGAGGAGGTGCAATTGTTTATTTCAGCCTGAATATATGATGTCTTGGCCTTGTTGACACATTTTGCAACGCTTCGCTTTGTTTTCGTTATAAATCTCTCTTTGGATGGTGAGTCCAGTCTTCCGCCAAACATGCTCAGCTTGCTGGCGAGTGCAAGGTCACGGAACTCAACACAGACCTGTGAATACCAAGGTGCATATTTGGACTGGCATATCAGACATTGAGACACTGGGGCATGGTCATCAACAAATCTACACAAAACACAGTCAAGTTATTCAGCAGAGGGTGGTTAAAGCAGGGCCATTTGCAGCTGAGCTTTGAATGCGTCTATATCAACACTGTGTAACGGACTAATTTTTTTTTTAGGAAGGGCAAAACTAATAAGGATTGACCTACCTTGCTTAGCCCTATCACTATTCTGGACTTAAAGTTTAATTTCATGTAATTTGATTGATAGCAAATCAAGGATATGTTAAAGGTAGGAGCTTGAACAATATTTGGCAAAAGTATGATATACAAAAATCTGAAAGACTTGTGTCACATTAAGAGGGACAGGTTCTTATATAATTATAGAGAATAGTATTTCGCAAGCAGTGATAAATAACATAGTAGACCAGGTGAAAATTAAAATTGAAGTATGGCCAAACTTGCATCATACATTAATAATGTCACCCATAAAATTATTTCAAATGACTAATTCTGTTTGTTAACAGGATGTGTTTTGTGACGTACTCAAAAAAGGTGTATGGTATAGAGGTCAGTTCTGAAGCAGTAGCAAAAGCAGTACGGGAAACGAATAGCTTAGTGGCTAGAGCAACAGCATCCAAAACGAGAAAGCACATATGCCAGACAGTCCAATGTTTGTGTGATCCAGTATTCTTCCCAGACTTGATCTCTCTGTGGAATGGGTATCTGACTCCTTATAGGCTTTGGGGAAGTTAAGACAATGAGGGAGAAAAAATGGGGTTCCACCCTCACAAAAAAACAAACAAACAAAAAAAACCAAAAAAAGTCTGGGGCTAGTTTCACAGCATGTATCTAAAACTTAAAAGTGTTCTCAAGAAGCAGATTTTGAAATATTTTTCAAAAATTGCTCCTATGCTATTGCAACACACAAGGGCATACAAAAAAATGTGTGCTGATGGGAACAGAAATCTGGCTTAAACAGTTTAACCTTATTTTTTTTTTAATTTTAAAAATCAGTTTAAAAAATCTCAAATTATTTTGTGCTTTCTGTTTCAATGTAACTGATTATATACCTAGATTTAAAGCTGAAAGGGTTTATAACTGGAAATGTGCAACTGGCCATCTGGGACATCACTCCACTGTAAGGCTATGGGACTACCTTTATTTATTGATTGATTTATTTATTACAAAATAGCACCTATCTCTTGGAATAAAGCTGAAAATTCTGTACTTTCATGTACAGTCATTAAAATAATCATATATATACCGTGCTAAATTAAAGGTAGTATAGTTTGATCACTTTCTTTGGATAACACATCCCCTTCATCCCTCTGTGGAAACAGTTGAATTAAAATTTTTAAAAATACCTTAACTGTTTTGTGTGGCATATGGTTGCAGCAACATTCACATGTTTTTCACTACCATTTTCCAAATTTGTCCTCAAAGAAAAAGGGGAGGGGTAGATACATAACTTTTAGTGTGTTTTGATGTGAGAGGTGAGAATGTCTTGTGCTGTCGTAATGGCTGTGGGTTGTTATCTCATGAGCCTCCGTCACCTTAGCATTGCATAGATACACAAACTAATATCCCTGGACTGATGGCAGACGAGTTTTTCCAGTTAACTGCTAAAACGAGGCATTAGACGACATAGCTTCCGGTTTATTCACATTCTTTGTTACGGCTCTCCAAGACTAACAGCGGATCACTTCACAAGAGGCCAAGAGGGAGTCTCAGCATACAGTCCATCAATACATGTCCATGATAGGTACTTGGTGTGGAGAGGGCGATTGTACTAACAGGAGAGACATCCACTGTCAGATGCTAGTACAAGCTATTTGTGGGAACTGAGAGCTAGAGGTGACACATGCATTGCCAATATGCATAAGATATTTTACTTGCTATCAACTGTACAAAGACGAGGTGACCTGCTGTGCTGGAAAATTCTGAGCAGTTTTTTTTTAACACTCAGATTATACCCGTTTCTGCGACGAAGGCATTAATGAAACTAATAGTTTTCCAGTCTGTGTTTTAGTTTTTGATTTTCATTTTTCTCAAAGCTTTTTCCTTGTATTTTATGGTGTAGTCATACAGTGTACTATCTTAAAAATTTGATTTCTTTATTGCAGTGTTGCTGATATAAGGATGGAAGCCAGCAGAAATTATAAAGACTACCACTACATTTACCAGAACGTACAACAACAAGATGCCTTATCTGTCAGTACAGCCAGTTCATTGCTGCCCTTTGCCCGGACCTCATCAGGAGCCAGCAGTGAGCCAGAGACATCTTTTGACAGTGGTTACTTCTCCCCTAGCCAGCCCAACAACTTCACAGCTCTGACCAGTCAGCCACGCGGGACACACCTCATTCATCGCAGCCCTGTTAAAACCAGTTCTAGTGTGGTAAACGATTTGATGGGGAGGTCACATTGGTCAGATGATCTTGGTGCAGGCGTCGCCGATGACTGGGAGAAGAATCTCTTGGAAGTCTTTGAGGAGAATCTCTTTGGATTAGATGCTTCTGATTTGAACAGTTTGGCAGAGGGCATTTTCCAGAGCCCCTTCAAAAGTCCTCGCCACAGTCCTTACAAAAGTCCTCGGCATGGACCCAGTGCTCTTTCTAACCTGAGTCTTAGTCCCTTCAAAAATGCTTCCCCTGCAGGTCCTATGCTTCCAGTCTCCAAAAGAAGTCCAGTGCGCTTAGGAGGAAGTCCGTTTAAAAGTCCATTCTCTAGTCCTAGTTTGTCAAGTCCCCGCAGAGTTGGACTGGGTTCTTCCACATATCGGAGCCCCCTAACACGACAGAGAAGACTGATCTTGCAGAGCCCTGATCACAAGGAGAATGCAGCAAACCCCATGGCAACTAACTTTCTAGATATCCCCTCTGACTTGCTGGAAGATATTAAAGAGGATATAGGGGATGACCTTGAAGCAGTGCCGTTTCAGAGACAGAATTCGTTTGGTTTCTTACCAGATAATAATTCCCCCTTGTCGTCTCCACCATATTCAGAAGCCTACAGCGGAGCACAGTCTTTCTATGAAGAAGAGAATCACCACTGTAACTTGCCTTTGCAGTCTTCTGTCAAGGAGCAACCCTATGATCAAACAGATATGTCTGGGTTGGTCGAAGATGGCAAAGATCCACTCGGCAACGTTTTACACAAGAAGGCACCTTCGACTCAGACCAAGAAGTCCCTTGCTAATCCCAACCAAATTTCAGCAATGCCATCGAGGGATGTTCTTCAGTTCATGCGAGCTCGATTTCGCCAAGTCTTGGACAAGGCTGTGGAAGATATGAAGGTTAGAGAACAAGGCGAGAAGACGGGGCTGAAGAGGACAGCTGAGAATTATGAGACCACAAAGGATGCAGTGAAGCCGTGGCAAGGTGATGACTGTGATGCTCATGTCTATACTGAGCTGCACAGATTTGCCGGATCTTACAGTCAACGTCCGTCGGGCAAGAAACGGCTAGAGATCAGACCCAAACCTGAGATGGGTTTGCCAGTGAAAGAACCTTGCATGATTCCACTTAAAAACTTGAAAAAGAGAAAACATTAGTAAATTCAATCAATGCTTGCTGTGATGAACAATATTTGCATGAAGTAGCTTACATGAGTTTAAATCTATAAATGTGTGGATGAGCTTGGTTGTACAATTTACATAAACTATCTTTATCTGCTCCAGAATGTGTGTGCAAGTAGATAGCATGCTTTTTTTCCCCTTAATTTTACTGCTGTTGATTATTTCATGTGCAATTGTTTGTCCCCTGCCCTGTAAGTCTAGATGAGTTTCAGTAGTGCTAATACTTGCTAGTTTTATCACATCATTTGAGACAAAAGCCTTCAATAGCAATGGTAAGCGTTGCTTAGGAGCAGTAAGATGTGTAGTCTTAAATAGAGGTCCTGCTTTTAGAACAATTACTTTAATGCGAAGCAGATTAGTCTTCTTTATTTTTTGGCCTAGAATATGTTCTCTGCTGGTCCAACATTAGCAGGATTTCTCTACTGATTCATCTTTGATATTTTTAAGTATGTTTGGCATGTACATTGTTCATGGGGGAGCTTTACTCTCCTTTTTGCTTTTTATAAATTAATTTGACATAGCGTATGTTCCTTTATTAGTCACCTTTGCAGATTATGATCACTTATTTTGAGACAACCTATCAGAATAGTTTTTCTTTAGAGGTGGGGGGGGGTTAGCTGGGGAGATGCTCATCTTACTTTATTGTAAAGGTCAAAAGTGAAAGGCAAGTCTTTCTGTCTTTTATCTGTGATGTAGTTTAAATGTGTGAGAAGAATGGCTGTTGAATTATTTTTCATTCAGCTGAAATGTGTATTGTCAAGTGTGCAAAACTAGTAGCTTCTGAGTCATGTATAAAGAATGGAGCAGTCTGTCTTTGACAAACAGAAAAACCACTTTTGAGACGTGCCTTTTGGGTGTTGACCTCAGTCTAACTCTATCAAAACTATATACATTAATTTGAGATGCTGAATATAATTTAAATTTACCTGTTATGCATGTTGTGACCTCCCTTTTGATGAAGGTTATGGGGTGGGGGTTATAAGACTGCAGATACAGGGTATTTTAATGTGTAATGTTCTTGACTAATTCTTACAGCTTAGAACTTCAAATGAAGTTAAACAAAATCCCAGTAATTCACAAAAAAGCACTTCAAAGTATGGTTGAATAAATCTTTGTATTGGGTTTCATAAATTATTGTACTCTGTTACTGATTGAAACCACTAGTTAGGTTTATAGCTGAATTTGAAGTACAAATTACTGTAAAACATGCAGATGGCTGCAAAACATTGATTTGTTTCAGTCGCATCTATGGAGATTAAATGGCTGCTTTTGTATTTTGATCTAATCATGCACATATTATCAAGCATTGCTAAATCCTGCAGTAAGGAAATTATGTACTGCAGATTGTTAGTGATGGAAGTGGGTGGGGTTTTTTTCCCCCCTCCTCTGAGCTTAGTTGTGTATCTTGTAAATGTAAGTGAAAGGAAATAGACGATATAAGAATCTTACATGGTTGCTTTTTTATAAAATGATTTACCATGTTGGTCACAGTCGTTCCCACGTTCATTGCTAAACTGTCTTCTGTCCATCAGTCTCCCCAAACTTTGTTCAAACAAAGAGCATTTGTGTGGATCATTGTACTAATCTGGTAAACATTAAACCTTGGCTACTTGTGCATGTATGATTTGAATAGTAGCACATTCTGGCTTATAGCTTCATGTATAAATGTTTAAATGAAAAATTATTTTCAGTTGGCAGGTTTTAGTTTGTTACAATGTAGTGATTTCCAAAAGAATTTTGAAAATAACTTGTGTTTATTAAATGCAGGACCTTTAACTTTCACATTTATATTCTTTAATTGAAAAAAGGGCCAAACCCAGTTTCAAGATGTATTTTGTGTGAGCTGGCTGTTGTAACAGTACTTCATAAATCTTATGAATTGCCTGTACCATTGAAAAAGTACACTCAGTCATCAAGAAGGTTATCTTTGAATATAGGATTAATTAATGTATGCCTTCCCTTAAAAACTTCACAAATTTTTAAACAAAATGAACATTTTTTTTTTTGTGGAAAGTATCAGCACATTTACTTGTGAAATCTATGACAAGCACTCGGTTTTAATTCTTATGTATTTGACATGAGCTTGATGTGGCAATAGTAGGAAAAATGCATGCAAATAATTTTTTGCCTAAGGTTATTAGCAGTTGAGAGTTGATCTTTTCACTCCCCTAACCACCTTGGTACCAAAGGAGTTCAGTCCAGAATGTTACAAATAATGCCCTCCTTAGTCAGCATTTTTCATATATGTGGTAATGTATTATCGTAAGCCTATACTATACATGGTTGAAAGTTGTCAAACCATCTTCATACAACAGCTATATCAAACACTTGCATTCTATAAAAAGCACTCTTGCCATAGTTATTTTTTAAATTGTGTGTGCGTTTGTTTTGACAAACATACATTTCTAGACAGTTTGGCCACAAAAGTAAACGCTGCTGTAAAAATGTATTAGAGGTGAAGTTTATGAGATTCAGCTGATATTTTAAAATGTTTATTGCTTTGTGTTGGGAGTTTTATGGTAATCATGGTATTGTAATCATGCAATATTAATTGATGCAATTTTGTAATAGATCGACGCATGCATACACTGGCTGCTTTTTCTAAAAGAAATTTATATAATTATTGTACTAATAGCCATTTGAATAAGAATTTTATCTTGTAGTTTTAGAAAAGAGCTTTGAGAGAGGAAGGCGTTAGGTGAAATGCCAGCAACATCAAATATTTTCTGCACAGAAGTGAAGCAAGAGAGAGAGGCACATGCTAAAGACCTGTAGTTTTTTAAAAGAAGCAGCCATGCAACAAATCAAAGGAAAAACTTGATGCATTAGTGGATAGTGAGAGACTAACTGGTGTGGCGAAAGCTTTTGGCACACCTTGTTGGCAAGAGCTCATCTTTTCATAACACCTATGGCAAAACTAAATATTTTGTTATAACCCTTTCTGTGTTCTATAGATTTTTGTGATGTTTATTTATTGTATATTCCATGTTGATTGTTGGGAAGTTGCAAGCTCAGTATTGACAAGATAGTCTTGGGTGTAAGATGCTGGGTTGGTAACTTGTGCTAGAGTTTCCTCAAGTGCCATTAGGAACTGGTGTTTTTATGCATCATGGTTTGTACAGTCACTGAACCTTCCCTCCCCCCACCCTAATTCTTTGGTTTTTGATCATTTTTACTGAGGATGCTAGGCCCACTACACGTCAGCAAGCATTGATCAAACATAATTTTTCAGTTAGTTTACAGATTTTTATATTCTGACCAAGTGGACACTTATTGCAGCTGATTACTTTGTTTTGTGAATGCAGCTCACTTTGCCTTGACTTCACCATCTGCTTTGGAAATTGTTGCAATTGTTTACAGCTTGTGGTTCTTCCTGAGTGTATGGTTTCGTACTGATGGTTTGAAGACTGGGGAACTTTGATTATAGTTCTTCCCTTGTGAAGAGCGGCTAGATATTGCACTGTGTTATTTTTTCCGGTTAGATCTAGCCTAGAACTTCAGTGCATGAACTACACGAGTGCAAGGGAATGAAAAAAGTTAAAAACCTTTTTGTGATGTGGCTGGTAAATTTTGTTCAGCTTACTTTCATGTTTGACTAAGATTAAGTTCTTAAAAGGCATAACATGTAATTTCATAATTTATGCATCGCTCATAATTTCTTTAATATCAAAAATATGCTTCTTTGTTTGTGACAACTGTTAACTGTCAAAAGATTTTTAGAACTCCAGCTGTTTGTACTACTCCAGAAAAGAATTATCTTGATCAAAGGATTGAGATGCAATGGTTGTGTGTTGTTTTTTGTATATATTTTTGTGACTGCTCTTGTTTACCACCAGCTAAATAAAAAAACTGCTGTGGAAAAATGTGGGCACACTTGCTTCAGCTAAGATTTGTGCAAGCTGTAAACAGTTAAGCAATTTGTCTTCAGAATTTGAGCAGAAAGTGTCTTGTTTTGCTTGTGAACTGTCATTCCTTGTGGAATTGCAATTGATGTGATTTGGCTACTCAAGTTTTTAAAAAATATGGACATACTTTGTTTTTTCAAACTATACCCTGTGGGGGCAGGGTTGAAGATGGCCTTTCGAAAACCTGATAATGGAGTAAATACAAAAATTGTTAATATGGTCTTGTAAGCTTCAGTACTAATTTATTCATCTTTTGTTTTGGTCATTGTTGTCTGTGTGTACAAAAAGCATCAGAAGACTTGATGGAATAAACTGAAAGAAACTTGTCCTTATTTTGAAAGCAATGTGGTTCGTTATATGTTTTCTTGGGCCATGTTTGACTTGGTACAGAAATCCATGGTGAAAATATATATGAACTTCATTTTATTTGATAAATCTAAAACCATTACCTATTAGGTGAAGGTACAAATAAAACCTCATTGAAAATGCTTGCATTCACATTTACATTGCATTTTATTCTAAAAATTTTAATTAAACCTTTATACTTGGAACACAACAAACCTTTATATTACTCCAGGTTGCCATATGTGTGTTATTCAATAAGTTGATTTCAGCCACTTAAAGCCTTTCACGATTGATTTTTAACAAGCCATGTCTTGGATACTTTTCGAGTGTAAGAAGTTTTTATTGCAGTTAAAAATATAAGAAATTTGTGCACATCCTAAATTGGAATGACAGATTTGTCAACTGGCAAAACGATCAGCATGACCAAAGATGAAAAAAGGATTAAAAGATCTGAAAGTCATTTGCTGTCAACTTAAAGTTGACAAACTGAAAATCTGCACCACCTTATGCTTCAGCCACTTCAGGGCTTTGCATTTATACACACAACCCATAAAAGCAAGGTGGTGGGTATAAACACTAAAGTCCAATGAGGTACTTGTACATATCCAAATGCATTTTGTTACTGTGTATTTTATTTTCCATTTGATTTATATAATCTGCAAAATTCTGAACTGCAATGATAAGGTGTAAACCTGCCATACACTTGATGCTACACATTCAAAACCAAACAATATAACTTGATTAAGGTTTATGTATATTAATCAGTTATGTGATCAGGATTAACATCTCAGCTATTAAGAAATTATGGTCTGGACAATTTGAGTGCACACATGATATCTTCACTCATGAAATCAAAGTGTTGTTATACGGCAAACTCTTTCGCAGCATAAATTTAGTAATGAAAATGGTGATACTACTCATCTAATCACTGCTATGGGTGGCAACTGAAGCACAAATCAGCTGTTTCTCCCTGAAGTGCTCTCTAGTTTTATGGTTTAAGTTTGTTCAGCATAATAGCTGAACAGGCACTTGATGAATACTAAACTTGTGAATAAGCATTTAATTTCTTTCACATTCATTTGTCCTGCCTTTCTCACTGCTTTCTACCACCTTCATAACTCCCTTTTGGTAAGCTGCTACTGTGTCCCTTACTCATAAACTGAACAAATTAATGTATATCACCAGCTCAGATATTTTCCTTATTAATGCATTCTATAGAATCAGTAGACCAAAAGGTCATAATATATTTAAGATTTAAATTTACCTGTTAAAAACATATTAAAGGATTTTAGAAAATAATCATGGTGTATATGCTTCTGAAAGGTCACAGATTCAAGCTTAAAAAAATGAATGAAATTTGAATGGCTGCAAATGGGGTCAGACAAAAGCCACCAACAATTTCTTTAAATTACCTATTTTTTGCTAAACTTTTAGAATTGTTTGAATCCACCTGTCTATCATATCTGCCGAATCCAACCATCCCACCTAAAAACCAAAGCTTTCCCTCCAGGCTTCAAATGTCTCAGAGGTCTGATTGTTTGGGAATGCATCTCAAAGGTGGTGACGCTTTAAAAAAAAAAAAAAACCAAGTCATCTGAACATTTCTTTTTTATGTTTAGGCATATTGATAATAGCAGACTAGCACAAACTGCTGCATCTGTTTCCTGAAACCTTGTAGACCACACTACATCACCAGAATAGCTGAGAACCTGGTCTATGAAAAGCCAATATCAAGTTTTGAACTCAGCATGTAGCACTTGAGCCTTCTCTCGCAGGACCTTCAGCTCTTCCTGGATCTTGTCTGTGATATGCTTCCGTATGTCTCTCTGCAACACATTAGAATGATATACAGAACAAGTCTCCTGGGATAAACAAGACTCAAATAACAAATGACATCACTTGAACCTAAAGTCTAAAGAAAATCTTAGTCATACAAAGTACAGTCAAGCTTAAATAAGATTTACATATAAGGAATAAAAGAAATTTTTTTTTTTTGGGGGGGGGGGTGTCCTGTAAACAGATGCCACATGCAGAGAAAGAACAGCGTTCCAGAGACAAGGGCTGAACTTAGACAGCCAACTCTCACTGGTGCCAATTGTGGATAGCGGATTGTTTGCAATATCTAAGGAATGTCAAGCAATTGCTGGCTTGTAACCTTTTGGTCCTTTGGGGCTGATATGTTTAAGACTGCAGTCACGCTGGAGTCAGTTTTTTGTGATGGCAGTGTGTCTCTCCTCTTCTGGACTTCTCCAACCCACTAAAAGGGTCAGGTACCCATTAAATAGCCGGATCAAACAGGCTTGCTGCACTACATGAGTAATGATGGGGAAGTGGATAGCTGAGTGATTAGGAAGCTAGCATCTGAATTGAGAGGCACATTGGTTCGATACCTGAGTAGTGCAGAAAACTTCCCCCAGTTGACCCAGCTGGCAGGAATGGGTTCCCAACTCCAATGAGGATTGGGGAAGGTAAAGCAGAGAGGAGGAGATGGGCACCACCCTCACATAAAACTGGCCCCCAGAAAAGTGAGGTCTCTAACACCTCACCTCACAACCCCCTGCCCCAACAACCTAAGAAGGTTAGGGGAGGACCTTTACCTTTACTTGTTGAGTAATGAATTAGCTAGCGTGTACCTCTGGCTTTGTATGCAGCTGTCCTAGCCACTTGGGTAATACTTGTCCTCCAAACACACTTCCAGTGAATGACAATTTAAGCTCATTTGTTTGACAATAAATGCACTTATATTATTAGCAAACTTTGGGTACTTGAAAACCATGTGAAATTGGAATTATTCAACTGGTTTTTTGAGGTCAAAAAACTTTATAAATCTGTTAGGTGTGTAGAAACCTTGCTTTCATTTTGATCTAGCTGATAACTTTTTAAAAAAAGCATTTTTAAACCACATCAAACATTTGATAAGAAACAGTAGACTATTACTGGAGACTTTTTCAAGGTTTTAAGCAGCTCTATATCTCTTGCGAAGTCCATTGGGTTTCCTATCAGCATTGTGACATTCTGAAACAGACAATAAAACATCTGAAATATGAACCTTTTAAAATGTATGCATTTGTTCCATTCCATCTCAGAATAAAATCCAAAATATATCAGCATTCCTAAGAAATTTCACAGTGTATCAGATATTCTGGTCTTAAGAGATTATCATTCAAAAAGGTAGTACTGCATGTTTCAGCCTATTCTCTTTATGTTAACGAAGTTTAGTTATTTTATCATACCTGACAATTGCCTCTTTCTCTTAAACCTGTATATTTTGCATGTAAGTACATCCACTTGTCTTACCTTTCGGATCTGGGGAATATATGGTGTTTTATTGGGAAGAACACTGTCCATACCTAAATTTTAAAAAAGCAACAACAACAACAAAAATTACAAAGGAAGTCTTCAAAGAGAATCACCTCTCAAAAACAATGTTACAACTGATGCACCTTTCCTATCACTATTTTATTGCCTGCTCATTGCTGTTGGAAAGAAAAGTCAACTAGTGGCTAGCAGATAGGATATACTAAGACACAAACATGAGAACAATAGACAAACTAAGCCATAAAGTAAAATAGAAATAAAGACAAACATGCAGAATAAATAACACAAAATATATAACCATTTTTAAATTTAAAAAGCAGATAAGTACGAACACTATTTACTGCATTGTTTTTATCTACTTACAGTATTTTAGCTGATTAGAGGCTTTCTTGATAATTTGACAGACCAAAAAGCAAGTAATTAAATAAAAGACCTTGTGCTAAATATGACACTGACAATAAAAAAGCTTTGCTGCTGCAAGTCAACCTTTGTAGTTCAGTTGTTGCTGATATCTTAATGGTACTATAATAGGTAATGAGCTATTGGATGACATGTATTGAGCATACTCAACATCGCAAAATGCCTGTGGGAAAGAAAGGGAAAAAAGTAACCAGCAGAGACACAACAGGAAATGTTATCAGGACTCACCCATGTGCGCAATGGGGATTACAAGGGGGGGAATATTGCACTCTGATATCAAACGTCCCACACCTGCAATACAAACATAAAATCTACTTCCTCTCACTGTTCAAAATAACATGAAATAGCTATCTTTGAATATTCCCTCAAAATACACAGCACACAAATCTAATACTGGCTGAACAAGGCCAAAAGATTTTTTCTAAGAATCTGGATATGACAAGATACCTTATACATCTACTTAGTGAAGGCACATCATTTTAAATCCTTTTTTTCAAGAATTTAGATGGTGATCAGATGTCTGCCTAAAATGTTTAAAGTTTTATGTGACAAAAAAGGCAGACAATACTTTCAAGCATGTGATACATTGATCATACAATCTTCCAAGATGGTTGATTACACCTTATAAGCATGATTACTTCCCTTTTGACTAGCACACAACATGGGTATACCAGAAAAAACAACTTTAACAATGTACAAGTGTCATTGGATGAGTGCAGCAAACATTGCTATGATGCCTCATTTGTATTCCATTTCAATCTGAATGAAATCTCACACACCCCATCTTTGTTTCTTTCATACCTCATGCTTAGCATATTTCAGTCTCTATAACATTTCCTCCTCTGTACCCTATTTCAGTCTCTATAATACCTCATACTTACCCCACTTCAGTCTCAAAAGTTCATTTGTGAGACACACCCTCCCTGAAAAAAAAAACCAAAATATTTGTGTAACTTGTAAAATCTGAACAAATGACCTTATCAGCTTTCAAACCATTATTGTTTAACTTGTCTAATTTAGAACCTCAGGATTATACAGTCAAATGAACTGCTGTAACAGTGAGGTTGGTACGTCATTATTCCCATGTGAAAATTAATCATATGCATAATCAGTTTTGAAAGCCATCATTTTAGGACCAGGTTTCAACGAAGAACCTTAGCTTTTGAAACATCACTGACCTTCTGGGAAGAAATGAATCCAAGCACCCTTGTTCAGCTTGTCCAACAAGAAATCCATGCTTTTTTGGTAGACGCCACACCCCCGACGAATAGGGATACAACGGCCCATGCTAAAGAACCAAGAATGCAAGGGCTTTGTGTAGCAAATATCCTCAGCTGCTGGTGTCCAGCGCATGCAACAGGGGTTTAGCAGGTAACGAAGCTTAAGTGTTCCTGGAGCACACACATACACACAGAGAAGTTACCTCCTTTAGAAAATGCTGTTCAAAGATACAAAATGTCAGCCTTTCAGGTGCATGTTCCAGCAGTCCCCAAGTAAATATAAAATATACAAATGCAAAAATTAGCTCAAACATTCATTTTATACATTTATGAGAAGATTGACAGCAGAGTTATGGGACGAAGCAATACAGGCATCCACCCTTTGCCTGCTAAATTCCTTCTGAATCTGAATCTGATTACCGAATAAGGAAAATATATCTGCATTTTGTTTGTATTTTTCACAAGTGACCCATGTGAGCCACAGACCATACTCTTTCGTCCGAATGTTTATGAAAATCTGAGCATGAATGTGCATATGTCTTCTTATCTCTATGCATGTCATAGAAACTGAAATCTGTTGTATCCATCCAGCCAAGTAAACAGGATACAATGGTACTTCAGCACTCAATCATAAGTAGTCAAGTGCCAGTCAGTACCAAAAACTTTTTCTTCATAAAAAATAATGTAAATGTGTTTAATTGGTTCTGGCACCCACCATAACGATCTTGTAGCATTCCTAGTATTTTGAAGGATAGCATGTAAAAAAGATAGATCTGCTTCAAATTGAAAAATACAATGTAATCCTTACAATACAGTAAATTTGAAATGAGCATCTTAAATTAAAATCTTAAATCTTTAGAATCAAAACTTTGTTACTGTTATTACTTCTTTTATGATATCAGCTGCTTTAACGGCCTTTTTTTGTTTCAGTAGATCGAAATCAAAATCAACTTAAACATGCTGTACTGAATGGCTCAGTCAGATGTGAATCAGTCTCATGTTTGGCAATAATTTCTTTTTTGATTCCTTTATTATTACCATTTTCCTTGTTCATTCACTTTTAACACTGGAAAGTTTCTTGTGTGCCATGATGGCTGTATGGTATACCTAAGTTTTGGTTTAAAAAAAAAATCCATGAGATCATGGACCTGGCACCAGGACAGATCTTTACTGCTTAAAATCAACATAAAGTGAAAATTCCCCTTTGTTTTACCAGGAAGCATCAAGGGTAAATGTGACATCTCATAAAGGTTTTACTATGATGGTTGATTGCAAAGCAAGTGGTCAAGCACACAAACAGTACTCTCTCAAAAATATTGTATCAGAACCAACATAAATCTCTTTAAATGTTTTTCATTCACCAATATTTTAGGAAGTCTGACCAAAGGATACCACATGCACATAACATCAGTTTGATTTTATTATCTATAATTAATTTGGTTCCATGCCAATGCTCACCCCATAACAGTGGATCATCTATGCAACTCGTATGGTTGCTGACTGTAACAAGTCCGCGGTTTTGTGGTCTTGAAGCAATGGCTTCATGCAAAATATTTTTATTGTAAACTTTAGTCCTGTTTAGCCATTCTGAGACAGAAAAAAAAGCCATTAACAGAGCAATACTAAACCTATAGCCATGTCTTACATAATATGAGAGAATTGATTGTCAATTTCATTAAAGCAAGACCTGTATATAAAATTAATGTTCTCATATCTGTAAAGAAATAATATACAGGAACCAGAGTCAGAGGCTATTAAAAACTGAGAAATGAAAAAAGAAATAATAAAAAAGGTCCTAAGGGGTTAGTCTAATTTCCATTACTGCTGTGCTCCTCTTTATATGCACCAACAGAAATAGAATATGGCACGGTGAACGTGGTTGCTGCCAAACAGTCAAAGAATATGAATTATCTTTCAATGCCTTTCCAAGTCAGTGCCTTTATTCTTTATTTCAATTGCTACAAACTTTACTGGACTAATTAGAAACCAAGAGATGGTGCATCAGACTAATGTTTTGAGTTTTTATGAAAAATCTTATTTTCTTAAACAACTTTGTTCTGCACACCTTGAAGAAAGCTATGCATGTTCCTAGATGAAATTGCTTTTCCTGTGAACTAAACATATTTGTATCTATATCCCCGTGATGCTTGGGTTTTTTAAGCTATGAAAATCTCTCATGCCTGTTTCAATTATTATAAATTTTAAAAAAATATAGGACCTCAGTAATATTCTTTGAGTTGTGTTAAACTCAACTATTTTTGAGACTGCTTTTATTACCTCCCATTTAAGGGCGGTGTCCTTCCTTAGTTCTTAACCATTCACCAGTCAGTTTACCGAGTCGTCATTATGCAATAATTATAGGAACTAAGTGCTGGACTGGTAGTGAATATTTTATATTTTTCTGCCTCATCAATTCATATCTTACCCATCCAAATTTTGCTTGACAGCCCGACAGCTTGCACAATTATACGACTGCATAAACTCCACTTCCTGCTGCTCCGTGAGGGCAAAAACTGCCATGAATCACGGTAAATCTTTATATGCTCAGTCATGTTTCACCCAGTTACACAACGGTTTTTCAGTTCAAACCAATAAAGATTATTAAGTTCATGTGCATAATAAGGTCTACCCACAGCCGTAGCGAGCCAACAAAGTGTAGAATCTGTGTGTTTGCATGCATGTGTTTCTGATGTGGAGTCGGCTGTGTACTTTTCTGTCTTTTAGGTGGAAGAGTCGTCTGAGGGTGCTAAATGTTGTCTTGACACTGATCATGTGACAACCTGCTACAGCCATGATCAGGGACGATGAGAGATCGATCGTGCAATTATTAAAAATAAAGTCAATTATTTGTGTGTGCAGAATGAAAGACTGCCGTTTAAATTCCAACCGGACGGTTTTTTAGTATTATTTTAGGGGGAGCCATTGGAAACGGCTGAGATCCGACCATATAACTGCTGGTTGTAAATATTTTTAAATAATTTTTTTAAATTAGTAGTTATAACTGCGATCGAATGACGTTTGTTCGGTCGATCCCATCTGAAAGCTAATCAGTTTACTTCCTTGACTGTGGTGGTAGAAGGGAGATGAGAGAAGTATGCACAGACTGATCAGCTCACTGAAGGGGGATTAAGTTATAGACAGATCAGGCTGTGAAATACGACATCGGAGACATTTACAGTACTTATCATTTCCTTTAAAAATAAAAAGATTGGAAGTCCAGCAATTAACCCATTTATGCCCGATGTTGAAACTTTTAAATTTATGCATAAAATTCATGTGTGACCAACAGGTATTCAAGGAACATTAAGACTTTGAAACATATATATTATTCCAGTAATATATGTTAAACGTGCCATTAAAACAATTAAATAAATACAAGAGAAAAAGAAAAAAAAGGTGAGTATCGAATTAGCATGGTAGATGTTGACCGAAGTCAGCATATCCACGTGCTTTAGGCTCACAGGACAAGATGATTAGCCTACCACGCCACGGCTCACCCGTCTGACGGACTGTCTGTCACGATAAATATACCTTCTTACAGTGGTGCAACATCTGCACTATAAATAGATGTCTTCCCTCGCCCGTGTCCTGGCTTCAATACTACCAAGAATGTGTAAAACATGCCAAATGTCCGATCGATTCGATCACATTATCGATGCGATGATTCGACCACAAAATAAATAAATTTTGATCTTCTCAACAAACTCGTCCAAGCTTGTTTAAAATATAAACTTTGCTGGCTGATCTGTAATTGTTAACTGGTAAGTGTTTGTGTCAGTTCGCAGGCATGCAGGTGAAACAAAATCTCCCTCACCCTAAACCCGATAATGATGCGAGTCTGTCGCGTGTGTGTGTAGTTAGTTGGTTTAGCAGGAAAGTGCTTCCACCTTGAGGTGATTTAAATTTGCACTATAAGGGGAGAGGGAGTGGGGATGAAAGCAGAATATCCAGAGAAAACCCCCAACGCCCAACTCTTGGAACAGGTGTCACAAAGCGTCCCGGGACGAGATCGGAACCAGCAGAGCCGCTCACTGGAGACGTTATCGGGCACCCCCTGTGTGTGTCTAGTCAATATAAATATCACGCTTCTCTGAACGTTTATGTTTGGCCAGCTATGAGGTAATATGGATAATCCCCAGTCCCCACCTCCCTCCCACACACACACTCCCCTTAAGGCCCGCAATTATGAAGCTATGTTAAGTCTGCCGTGGGCAACGCGAAGAATTCAAGCGTCTTCACTTGCTATAAAGTGGTGTCCAGACACCACACGTGAACATTAACTTATAAAGCAATCCCAAAGGTGTGAGGGGGGGGGGGGAATTCCCGCGGACACTGGGGGCGGTCCGGTGGCGCAACGGTTAGCGCCTGTCATCAATTTATTGAAGGTTGGCTGTCCTGAGTTCAGATCTCGTCTCAGGCACGCTGTTCTCTCTCTCTCTCTCTGTGGCATCTGATTATATAGGGTTGGCTGTTTGGCCGTGATATAGCCTTAAAACACCGATTCCCACCCACCCCCACCTTCAAGATCTCGACACTATAATTTTGGGAACAAGAGGCGTTTCTTTGAGCTTCCTTTTGTCCGGGGAAGAGACCTGCTCGTGCTTTATAATTGTCAGGCTATGATGAGGGCGGGCCTCAATGATGGTGACTTAACACTCTGAGAATTGCATAAAAGTATCAGTATTACAAAGACCGGCTAGTAATTGAAGACGGTGAAGAACAGTGGGTGAAGTTCTTTTTTCTTATTGCTGCTCTCGGGTAAACATTAAACAAGAAACCTTTACATTTCTGTAAAGGGAAAAGTTTGAACTCTGCAATAAAAGTAATGAAAATCACCTTCCCCGTGCTTCCCCGGCAAAGCCACGATTGTGGCCCATCGTACCCAAAGGGTTAAAAGTAAATGTTGATCCTTAGCAGGTAAGCCATTGGAGTTTGAACGTAGTTCACACACGCACCTTCCCGCTAAACAAATATATGTTAACGAACAAGGCTGCTCTTTCATTAATACTACGGATTCTATCACCCTCAAAATGTGTCATGAAGAGACTGCTTCAATGAAAGAAAAATCAAGTCTTTCAAATATATGCATAATATTTTAATTATAGTTTAGTAAAGTAATTGTGTATAGTTACAAATAGTCACACTTTTCAACATTTAAGGTCATTCAGAAAATCATTTTTTATATTTTCGTTTTTACAAAACTTAGTTGTCTCATATGTTAAGAAACAAATGAAAATCTTCCAGGATATATACAGAATGATGAAAAAATGCTGGAAGTTCACTGAAGTTCAAGGGAAAAAAAAAAAAAAAAAGCCTTTATTATTAAAGAATCCCACCATTATCGCTATCAACCTTTCGTCAAATACGTACAAGTTAATCTATGATACACTGGGAGTCTGGCGATCTGCAAAAACCACAAAAATGAATAGGTTACCTAATAGTATCACGCATATCCTATACAAGTCCACGATAGTATACACAGTGTTGTCCATAGGAATGGGAATCCCATGGGAATCCCATGGGAAACGTCCCATGGGATGGGATGGGATGGGACAGCACACATTTGTATTTCCCATGGTAGTCGATACTTGATATTGCAAAATAAATTTACATTCATCAAGGATTTAAATCTTTCCTCTGAATCATCTATTGTATGTGAAGTAGCAGGAATTATAGAACAAAAGCCGAAAAGTGGTTTTCAGTGTTGTCCATAGGATTGTTAATACCATGGGAATCCCATGGGAAACATCCCGTGGGATGGGATGGGATGGGACAGGCATAAATTGCCATGGGACGGGATAGAAAAATATGTCCCATGGACAACCCTGAGTATACACCAGTTCCTCTCAGCAGCAACAAGATCGCTGCTTGCAAACACATATAAAATCAAAATATGCTGGATATAAGTTAAAAAAAAAAAAAAAAGAAACAAAAGAAACCGAAAGATTATGAAGATCAGCACAAGGCTTTTGGAAAAACAACAGTTATATGGTATTTGCCTATATTCAATATTTATTTTAAAAAAATGGATACATAGATAAATGAGCATATACTCTAAAGCAACTGAAAACTTGTTCAAACAAATAGTTTAAGACTTAATATTCGATATTCACCACCCTGGCCTCAGCCTTCTCTCACATCTTCTGTATGTCTCACATGAATGATCTAAAACATGTGAAATGTGGTTTGCTTGAAAATGATATTTGTCAATCACAATAAAAGTTGAAACAAAACACAGATTTTTCATAGATTTTAAAATCTAAATTAACTATTCAACCAAGATTTACAGATGATAACTGTGGCAAAATTTAACTATTATCATTTGTTGCTACTTGACAGTGTTTTCTAAAAATGCAAAACTTTGCCCCATCAGTATTCTGTACAACATAATGCTATGGTATTTTATCTTATTGTGAACTGTTTTACTCTTAGCTCTCCATCAACAAACAGGGGTTACAATTGCTCTATTAATGCATAAGAAACAAGTCAGAGTTCTGAGAAAGGACATTAAAAATGATTTCAGGCATAACTTCTTGAACAAATTATAACGACCAAAATCTGAACACTCTAGAAATGAAATAATAAAGCAAATGCTAGACATAGAAATAGCTCTTTCAATAAAGAATATGAGAGCTGGAGGAGGCTGTTTGCTCACGAATTCATTTTGAAACACAGGATGAACCAGCAGAAAAAATTTGCTAGTCCTGACAGAACAGCAGCTTTGATTCACGAAATATATGTGTTAAGAGGGGGCTTCAAAAATGCCAGTAAGAGAATACAGATAAACCAATGAATAGCTGCCTGAACACTGCTCACTTTTGGCATTGACCATTATAAAAGAAATGAATATACAAGACTGGATTAGCTGATGGACATCACAAACCCATACCCTCCAAGAAGAAATTTAAAAAAAGGTAAACACAGTTCAAATTATAATCAACATTTCTATCATCTAAGTTTTCTCTATCCCACCAAGCCAAAAGTAAACAAATTTGACCAGAATGTGATCATGACTATGTATGCTACATGATCTAAATCATCCTCAGGTAGATAGTGATAAAGAAAATTTTAAAACAGCACTGTCAATTTTTTTAAGTCTATATGTAAACATTTATAACAGTGAAAATGTAATATAGAAAAATACGAATCATTCATTCTAACCAATGTTTTGTGCTTAAATAACTGTAATACAATGTGTTTTATATAAAATAACCCTAACCCAATGAGCTGACAGTGGATACTGTCATGGCCTTTCAGTAAACCTTGGGGACAGGGGAAAAGGCATTAAAAGTAAAACACATGCCAACACATCCTCGAAAACTTACTGCATGTAGCTGATATAAGCAATATAAAAACAGCTAAAAAAATTGTACAAAAGAAAGATGCTGCAAAAACACTTCTTCCTTATGTCTCTGGGTAGACTATGAAAATTTATATCTTATCATCGATCAAAAGCAGAGGCAACTAGTATGACTACAGGAATTTTTTCAGTCGTCAATTTACACAAAAGAGGAGATGCTCTACCAACAAAATTTAAAACTAAAATTTTCATACTGAAAAGAAGACAGAAGAACTTGAAAAAAAATGTGTCACTTCAAACAGCTCATACAAACCTTTCCAAAATCACTTTCTTTACAGGAAACAGAAAAAGAGAAAAATTTTTAAAGGTATATAAAACTCTTTAACATACCTGAAAATATTTATGGTAACATTTGACAACAATATATATATATGGATTGGCACCATATCAACAGAACGGTGTTTTTGGAGTTGTGGGGAGGGAGGACAGGTGGAGGGAATATTGGGTGTGAATTAAAAGACAATATAATAATGAAGATCACCTCTATGTACAGAAAAGTAGGGGGGCACATTGGCCAAAGGGTGGACATAAATGGCAAAAACACAGACCAAATTTATATACCCTTGATCAAGTTTATATATGTACAAAGAACTTCTGATTTTACACTTACATGAGCTTATCACTGACACGATTGTTGAAACTTACAGATGGACACATGTGAATGCTATCCGTATACCCCCATACAAAACAAATATATGTACATGATAAAAAGATCATTTCTAATTTCAATGCCCTACAAAAAATTATTAGATTTGTTTTCTGGTATGCCGAAGCTGATGAGAGCCATTTTACTGAAAAGAGGGTAAGAAATGGTGATAAAGAGATTATCATAAGAAAAAAACTCCCACCCAACTTTGAACAGCTCCATGAGGACCCTGTAAAGTCTACAAAATCAATCACACAAATTGTTAAAACATATCACAATGTATCTTTAGTATTTTCAGGACTGCAATATGCAATTTATATTCCTCATAAATTTCTAGCAATACAGTGAACTTTAGCCCCTCTCTTTACACCTTACCCCACATCTTCCCCAATTGGAAAAAGCCAACAAATAGGACAAAGTAATTAATTCTGTAATGCTACAAAGCATTTCTTGCAGTCAAGATATGATTGCAAGTTTACGTGAAATATTACACCAAAATATCATATTGTCAAGTCATCATTACTACAAAACATCATCAGGTATGTGTGATCTTCAAGAAAGCTTACACTCACTCTTTCAATGATATACTCTTTCACATGCATGTAAACAAAATACAGTCAACTCCAAAAAGCACGCAGAACACCAATACCATGAACAAAAACTCCAAAAACATCAGTGTCTATAAAGGTTTATATTATCACATAATGAACAATTTTCTTTTTATGGTCTAAAACAGACCTGGGCAAAGGGCAGCCTGCGGGCCGGATCCGGCCCGCCTCCTGTCTCTGACCGGCCCGCCCGCTGGCCCGCCTGCCAGTATATATACTATATATACAGTATTGGGTAAAACTGAGTTTACTATATTAGTCCAGCCCTCTAAAACCATCCCAATTTCTCATGCGGCCCCTTTGGAAAATTAATTGCCCTCCCCTGGTCTAAAATATGTGAAAACAAGCAATCCAGAATCCCCTAAATTCTGTTGATTTGTCAACATGGGAAACATCCTGGATCCTATAACTGACCAACTGTTGCCATATGCACGCTGATGAAATGTTGTAGGAGTTGTGAAAAAACCCCAGCAAAAACCTGCCCTACCCCCCCCCCCAAAAAAAAAAAAACCCAACAAACTTTCATTCTTGTGTGCTGATGATAATAATAACAAAAGACAGGTCCTCAAATTCACTGCAGTTCTTTCACTTCTCACTGTTCTGATGAAGGCAATGACCGCACTGATGAGATGGTTCCCTGACGCTGTAGAGGGGGCTTTGGTTTGACGTTGTGGCGCTTCATGTATGACAAAAACTGGTCTGGAATCTCCTCCAAGACCTCTTTGGCAAGCCTCTCCTGTACTGCTGCCACATCATCACCGCCTCTTCCGACGAAGTTTCTCATGGGTACAAACTGTTATAAACCAACCATTGTTATGGGAAAATAAAACTTTTGTACATTTAATAATATATGCTATCTTTTTATCAAAGAATAAGTTGGAATACTTTGTTGCATTGGTACTTTTAGATGGTTTACACTTGTTAGTAAAATATTTAAGAAAGCATTAAAAGTGGCAGACACAAGATATTTAAAATCTTTGTTAGCTTTGAGAAATAGACTTTAAAAAAGTGAACATAAATTTACAGGTCTGCTCCTATAAAATTGTATCAGAAAAATCCTTTTGCTGAGAAATATAGTTCCTGGACATTTTTTTAAATATTGCATTTCAGTAAGTACTGCTGTTGTTGATGAAAAAAATGAGGCATACTTGTACTATATCTCTTTCAGCATAACGTCCTTTGAATGAAAGACGAACATCATCCCCATCTAAAATCTCCATGGCTGTGCATACAAAGTGAAGGTATCAATCATGAACACAAGAAAATCATGAAAATAGAATATAAATGATACATGGAATAGTACACATGTATTCTAGTTTGTTAAAAAAATAGTGCACGTGTCTATAAGTGGATGTATGTGAGTGAATCTTATTTATAAAAATAAAGGATTATGAGGAAGAAGTAAAACAGAAAAAAAAAAGAATTTACATATTTATGGTCTACTGTCACAACTCAGACCAGCCAGGCAAATACTTCAATCACGTAATTAAGAATCATTTAGTGTCCAGATCTTGCTCACATATTTTCTGAGGTCACTGACCTCGTGACCTTCATATTCAGTTTATTTTTAGACAGGATTAGTCAGTGACAATATGAAGTAGAAGTAGAGTATAATACACAGCAATTGAAATGCCACATTTTACAAATCATATTTGTGTTAAGGTTGGAGGAGGTTTCTTGCTGCAATAAGTTCTGCTAAAGAATGATCCTAGCAAGAGAGTTGACTCACCTTCAAAATCTGCATCTCCAACACCAACAATGATGATGGACATTGGCAAAGATGAGGCCTGGAGACAAGAACACTTTCTTCTAAAAGACAGTCTCATCTTAGACCACATAAGATTTTTTGCACTTTAGTACCATGAGTTGTACAGAATCACAGACTCAAAAAATGTTTCCTTATATAAAAAGAGAATGGAAATAACCTTAGGATCTACCTGGAAATTCCTTACCTTATAACTCTGATTTGTTGCTTTAAACTATGTTTTTTTTCTTGCATCTTCCTAGGATACCTTACCTCTTTCATTTCAAAGAGTGAGGCAAGAGAAAAACAAGAAAAATGTCTGACAGCTGGAGTCCCTTTTAAAAATAGGTTCTGAACATATTGTGATCGAGAAATTTAAATTCATCTAAAATTTGGATTCATTGTTGTGTCATCTATAGCTATCTAAAAATTTTGAAAATTTTCCTTTTCCCTTACATTTACAATGGCCTCAGTTGTCTGTGGCATGTCTGTAATAATACCATCAGTAATGATCAGAAGAATGAAGTAATCATTGCCACTGGCTGCTGATTGTGCAAACCTGAAAGCATCAAGTGAATATATATTGAAATACAACAAGGAACACAGAACTGTAAGAACAAGTGACTATAGTCATATTCACTTGCCTGTATAACTTCTCCACCTGGGGGTGCCTAACTGCAAGTAGGACATTACTCCCTTTGTAAAGAACAACAAAATCATAAGACACTAACATTATTAATGCCTATAAAAAATAAATAAAAGTGTTATCTGAATCGTGCTCTGACAGGTGAAAATTAGCGAAACCGCTCTTTAAAGATAAAAATAATGGATTAGCTTTACAATAAAGATAACAAGGTTGGCTAGGTGCACATAGCATTGCTAGATGGCTGATGTAAAGCAATCAGCCGATCTCCTTATAGTTTATGAGCATTTTACTGACTGCTTTGCTTTATAAGTTAGACAGAATGTGCACCTGGCCCCTGTTACCTACAACATGGCTCAAATTTGACCTAACTGCTATAATAATAACAATAATTGAATTTGTAGAGTGCATTCATTTCTATCAAGGGTGGCTTAATGCACGGTGCACGAAAGTCTATAAATGAACCGATAGTAATAATAAAGAAATACAAATGACAGCAAACAGATAAAACCATGGCAAAAATAAACAAGGTGCATGGATAAAGGTGAAAGATTAAGAAGTGAGCAAAAGAGTTTATGGATTATAAAAGGTATTTCTTCAAGAGGTTTTCAGGTCAGGCATAATTAAAGCTAGGTTATTCCAGCAGCTAATCACCTGGCAACATGGTTGATACATGGTGCAAAGTTGGTTGGTCCATACAACTGAACAGCAGAAATAGTCCTATGGTAAGCATCCAACACACCTTGCACACCTTGGCAATATGGATTTTGAGGATTTCCATTCTGTATATAATAATGAGAAAATAATAAATGGAGTCAGACCGCAAATAAAACCAAATAATTTAAACTATATTAAAATACTGTATAAAATCAGATTGAGATCCTACCAGATCTGTTTTGAGACCCTTAAGCTGTCTGCCTTTCTTGTCTTCCATGCACAGTTTCAACTTTGCTTATAAGAGACCAAGCTCCTTTAAGTGTGTGTGTGAATACATGCATGTGTGCGCAAACACTAGGTAAAGCAATTTTCATTTCTATGAAAATTTAGGCTCAAAACTGCAACTTGCAATTTAATTCTGATCATCTGTACAAGCTTATGAAAGACAAAAAAGAGTGGCGATAATGACATCAGGTGCAGATTATGTTCTCAGGCCCTAAAGTTCTGACATTATACTATGAAGGAAAAAAACACACCACCCCTTTAAATCAAAGATGCAAATGCAAATAATATAATTTATACTTACCAATGCAAATTCATGAGAAACAATGCCATCTGGAGGCAGTCTAGCACCAAACCCAAGTGCTGGGAACAACTTATCCCTGCCACAAGATTTATGAATTCAAACTTCAAGGACAAAAATCTTAGTTTATTTAAAGCATGTTGTACTAGGGCATAAAGCAATAATACTTAAAAAAAGAATTAAATGCTAATGTTTACCGGGGAAACAAAAATATATACAATGAATTTTAAACAGAAAATCACTTACGTATCATAGTCTTGAATGATGGTGCCTACTGCAAGAATGGCTGTAGCATATGGATTTGGGCGATATGGGTTCATGTAGTGCAGGGACGTTGGAGACTTGGGATCCCCATTGGAGGCTGTAAAATCCACTGCAAATGTGCAGTGTATTCTTGTTCTGTAAATAAAGTGCAGCCATAACACAAAAACCTGCAGGTTTTTTTTAGTCTAATGTATAGTACTGCTTGAGAAGTATTCCAAAAAGTATTTGCAATTAGCAAAAAATCTTGTGAATCCAGGCTACCTGACATTAATGTCCAATAAAATACTGCTTATTTAAAAGTATTTGATTTTATGTTAACTCGGTGTCTAAAACACTTCAGACTTGTCCAGCCTGACACAATGGGGCTATATTCAAAGAGAAATTATGTGTACTTAAACAAAGGCTCATAATCCTGTCTTAACTACATGAACTTTACCATTGCGGCCCTAGACTAACCTTGACTTTAAAAAATAATTAAATGTTATATGTGGCAAACAGCAAAAGATTTCAGGGAAATAACACATCTTAATCTATGAAATTTTAAGTTTATTTGTAGAGTATGTCATTTAAACAGAATAATCATCTTTCAACACAGTACATTTCAGAAAGAGATCTTAAAGTTAAAGAAAAACTTTGGGGCAAAAGAAGTGAGAATATTCCAAAATTAACCAAACTGATAAAGTATCCTTCTGGAATTGGTGTACTTTACATAATGTGAATTAATATATATCCTCAATAAATTCATGCAGCTTGTTTTTCTTTGTATTTTATTTCCTATACTTTCTCTGGTATAACATTCTCGCAAACACATTGCTACCAGTCATATCAAGCCACTTGTGCAACTTGTCATGATTTACATTCATAGTTATATAAATAACCATTATCCTTACCCTCCACGGATATAATCAAGGAATGTGTAAATTGTCTCAATACGACAGGACATCAGATCAATCTACAAAAAACAAAAACAAAAACAAAAACCATCAAAAAACAGTAGTTTAAAAAATGATAAACTACTAACCAAAATATTTGTTTGTAAATTGTGAAACAATGAAACTTGTGGAAATATATCTAATCCTGATCTAAAATTCAAATACTGGGATGTCTTTACATCTAAAAAAAAACCTTTTTTTTTCTTTTACACAAATACATCACTATGCATCTGACCTTTGAAACTAAAATAAACTCATCAATGTGGATGAACTATTGCTCATGACAGTCTTCTGAAATTTGTAACATTTATTTTTTGATGTAGGCTGTCTATACATTTTGCTCATGTTTCTTTGAAAGAAATCTTAAGCTTTATCATGTACTCACCACTCCTGAGTTGCGATACTTGCTGCCTTTTTTTGCTTTCTTCTTAGCATTGATGCACTACCCATGCACACACATATGCACACAAATTAAAAAAAATTCAGGAATAAACATTCAATATATATGCAATGTATAATCAAATAAATACAACATAAATGTTTTTGCTTTCTTCTTAGCATTGATGCACTACCCATGCACACACATATGCACACAAATTAAAAAAAATTCAGGAATAAACATTCAATATATATGCAATGTATAATCAAATAAATACAACATAAATGTTAGTGAAAGCAAGGTTTGAAAATTTTTTTTAAATTACTTCGAGCACAATGACTACATTCATTTAGCGAGACTATTGATAGGTTTATATAATGTGGCTCAATTGAATTACAGATTACTTTTGAAATAGAATCATCTTAAACCATCTGTAGTATATTGCAAAATATATGTCAAAGCTTACAGATATTTGCTTATAGTCACATATATACTTGCATGTGCACATGCGTATGTGCGTATGCACACACAAACATTAAAAAGTTGAAAACCCCATCATACCCCCAACTAGCCCTCACCATTCCACCCACCCATTCTTTCACTTCCTTATGCACACACACATATCCATATACAAATGTACTTCTCTTGGCCAAACATTAACCACTCACTGATCGCTGCAGTTTTTCCAACACCAAGACTATAAAATTTCCAAACTGCATAATTTTGTACCCAATAACGCTGCTGCATATTTGATTAAGCAAATGTCCTGCCATCAATATCGTGCAGTATTTTCTTTCAAAATCTGAGTTAACTAGACATAAACATAAAACATACAATTCATCCTGTATCATAGCTGGCCAAAAGAGACCCCAGTTAGAGGTGGGGGAGAGAATGCAATCATACATATTTCCATGTGTATGCACATGCACACATATGCAAGGAATGTATAAATGCATGCATTTTAAAGTTAAAGGTAATAATACTTGTAATTACAAAAGTGAGAGAAATTTTAATAATAATGTGGGAATTTATAAGGCGCAATATCTCAGCCAAAGGCGGACTCATTGCGCTGAACAAGATCGCAAAATAGTAACAAAGATGTAGAACAAGTTAACAAAAAAGTAACAAAGATGTAGAGCAAAATCACAAAATAGTAACAAAGATGTAGAAGGAAGAACATTGCGAGGACTTGAAATACCCCCTTGAGGACCCCCAGTAAAGGGCGATCACTGTAGATTCAAAGGTAACGACTCCAGAGAATAAGGTCAGTGAAATCAGGAGAATACTGGGAAGATAAAGAGTAATCTGGAGAATATGAAGAAATGTTATCAGATGAAACTGCAAGAGGGTGATCATCACTTTAGTTTATTCAATGAAGCTCAAGCTCGCTGCCAAAGCGAGTGAACCACAGTGGAGTGTAATCCAGCCAATAGATCCAAACAGTTCGCACTTCAAAATAACACTGCATACAGTCCTGTTGCAAACCAAAACAGGAAGAAAACGCAGCAGAAGCACATGTAAACATTTAAGTCCAATGCTTTTATCCAACTCGAAGCAAAACATAAACAAAATCTAGGAAAGCTGATCCCCTCAGTCTAATAGGCAAAGGGAGAGAACTGTTTATATTTCAGTTTTAGTCTTGAGCATTGTAAATATTGTAATAAAAAACCATAATTACCTCATATTTGTTGCATTCCCCTTGACCTTTAGAAAGCATTCGCAATGTTGTCGTAAACTCTCCTATGTAGTCATGCCTGAAGTCAAGATTATCAATAACTTCAACCTACAGCTTTCTAGCAATGCTATTTTACCAATGAAACATTAACTTTGCAACTGGCGTATGTCCTAACAAAGCTAAAAATTTCCTGCATGAAAAGAAGAACATTTTCTTCCTTAAATAAGCTAATGCATTAAAAAACATTTAATTTAGTAATGCATACCCTCCATCCGCATCCCAATCGTAGCATTCAATTTTTATTGATCTGGAACAGATATAAACCTATTTTAAACAACTATAGCATAAAAATGTTAATGTAAATACCTTTGAAGAAAAACTTAATATTGATTGTAAATAAACCTGTTCATATATATATTGGTCATATAAAGGTTTCATGAAGCTTGGTTTACTTTAAGGGCTGTGGCATGAATATATACAGCAAAATATGCTTATAGAATATCTAATACAATAAGTGAATTGCTGCCTTCTCTATTTCTCTTTGTTTATGTGCATAGATATATGTGTGTGTGCATGCGCACACATATGCTATGCAAAATAGCAATGTTTGTCTGACCCTAACCCAATTTTGCAGGACTGTTCTTTTTGTCTGCAGGAAGGCGTATATTAATTTCGGTTTGCTGTATTCTCATTCAGAACATGCCTATTCCTAAAGTTTGTTTTACTTGTCATAAAATGCTAGAAATGTCTTCAAATGGAAAAAAAAGTTCTCAAACAGCAGCATCAGAGGATTGTATGTGTGAGTGTACGGTGCGTGTGTGTAACAGAGGGAGTAAGTAAGAACAAGCAAGCAAGAGATGCTATGGCCAGCAGTAACACAATGTTAAAATCTCCCCTAGAAAGAGTTGGCTTGGCAGGAAAGTGCTTCTACCTAAAGGTTATTTTACACTATGAGGCAAGAAAAGTGATAAGAGAGGGGAAGTAAACTCAGAGAAAGACCCTGAATGCCAGCCATGTGAACAGGTGTCACATATAGAGAGAGTATCCCAAGATCTAAATCTGGGAGATTTTGGTTCTCACTGAAGTGGTGACAAGCAATTGTTGTAACAACTGCACTACTGGGCACCCTTCCTAAGCACACACTGATTGCTAACAGCCATCCAGATGAAGGGACATCACTTGGGCAAACAATGGTACCCTTGATAGTGTATTTATAACTGGGGTGTGGTTACTTCATTAGTGTCTTTTTTATTCGTTAAGAAGACTTTAACGGGTATCAAGCTACACTTTGCAGCAGAAAATGCAGTGGGTCAAGGCTTGCACAACTTGAAAACTTCCTCTTTCTAGGTATGGTTATATGATTTATAAAGATGGTAAAAGGTGGCATAGTGTTGGATTTCTGCCAAAAAAATACTCATATATATTTGTTGAAACACTTAAGGCTTATTGCCTCTACATTCACGGTGGGGAAGGGGATATGTGTGTATGGGTGTGTAAGTGTGATAACTGGTGTTTTGTGCTGAGCCAGCAACAGGCTATATCATGGCAAAGCAGCTAGTCCTGTCTCTATGGCTATGGATCTTCTACCTTTTCATATTAAATGTACTCTTCAATCCCTGTCTCATGTTGCTCTACTGAAACCACAAATGGATAATTTTGGTTTCCTGGAAGTGCACAGGAGAATCTTCTAGCTAGAACCTGGCACATTATTATTAACTACTCTCATCAAAGTAACCATGGACATATTATCTGCCCTTGACAGTGGTGTTGTTTCTGACTTAGCTCTGATTGACACTACTGACCCTCTTTGCTCCTTCAAAGACTTTGCATCTGTTATGGAATTCCTGGATCTGCATTAACATGGTTCAACTCCTAACTGATAAGGCCCAGACTTTGCTATTGATTGTCAAACATCCTGCCCTACTCCACTTTTTTGCTAGGTCCCCCAAAGCTCAGTATTTGGTCCATTCTGTACATTTTGTACGCAAAACCACTTTCATCATGCATCCAGTCTCATTATGTTTCTGATCAATCCTATACTGATGACACACAGTTGTACTACTCTATCCAGCTGAGTCTCACTCTGCTCTTAACACCACTGAAGTCTATATTAGTGATGTTAGAGATTAGATGGCACAGAACAAACTTAAACTTAACAATGATAAAATGGATGGAAGCAGATACTGTTCATTGCTCATCAAGTACGTCAAGTACCCAAGTAAGTCAAGGTAGGCAACTCTAGAAAGTACAGAAGTCCACTGCACGTCTGGTGCTTAGAGCTAGGAAACAGGACCATGTAACTCCTCTTTGTTTTCTTCACTACCTTCAAATCAGTACAAACTGTGTTGTGTTTTAATTTCTTTGCAGGCTCCTTCCCAGACTATTTCTCATCCCCTACATCCCAACCCCAAAGCAGACTTGGAAAAGAACAGTAGAGAGCGAGGCAAAGGACATCAGAACTACCTGGGCCCAAATGAAGGGGGCTGCCCAAAACTGGGTCCGCTGGCGAGGTGTTGTTGTGGCCCTATGCTCCTCAAAGGAATGAGCAACAAAGAATAAACTAACATCCCAACTACACTACTTCGCCTGTTACTGAATAAAATAGGTGTGGTTGTTGTCCGTATTAAATTGAGTGACAAAGCATAAGTCCTAGGCGTCTATGTCGTCATCAATGACTCGTGGGTCCTGAATCTATGGTGTCAACCTCTCCAAGAAACTGTGTCTTTGTAGTTGAATATATTTCAAACAAAGCACTTTATTTACACTTTGTACAGCATTGTCCACTTGTATACATGCTGCCAAATCAGTGACTTGCTGGAAACACAATCATCAGCAAAACACGCTGAAAAAACTGCTCTAGCAGCGACTCCTGCTACTTCAACAGTGACACGCACTTCGCACCTCTGGCCACAGAAACACTCGCTGACTAAAGGTGACACAAGTCTAACACAACAAAGTATGCAGCGACACATGCCCACAATAGTTTCTACTCTCTACTGTTTATTCTGACTTCAAGTGACTGCTTTAACACTCCCACTCACCGCTTATACACAATATACAAAGGGTTCTGGAGACATCCTGCATCTCCTCATTACAGATGCGTTCTTTTCTGCATTCCAGAAAATTCCAGACACAAAGGCTTGTGTCAGTCACACTTGCTCACGCACCTGTTAGAATGATCTAGGCAGGTTGGGTCACAGCCGTGCGGCTGAAACGTGGGGTGAGACATCGCAACAAAGCGCTGGCGGTGCCGAGTGACACCTGGCACAGACCACTACCACATTTAATTTGTAACACTGCCCTTTACCTGATGCCTGTATGCTCTCTATCCTTATCACCAGAACAACCACATATCGTCACCAGATTTTTAGTGTGCTGCAAAACAGTGGAACTCTCCTCCCTTCTATATCTGCCCACCATCAAATCCTTTAAATGTGCACTAAGAACACGGATTACTCCTTACACCAAGCAACACAGCTGTCAATAGTTGTGACTGTAGTCAACTGACTAGTTCACCTGCTCCTCTTCCTCTACAAATTTATGACGCTCTACATCCTTATTATTTGTTCTCTGATTCCTTTTTGTGTCTTCTATGTTTGTTTTTTATTACTTGTCTGCATAGTTGTTTCTCTCTTTGTCCTTCATATTCTGTCCATGTGTCCTACTTGTCTCAAGCACTGCAAGCATATTCCTTCATGAGTGTGATTATGTGCTATACAAATCACACATTTGTTATTATTATTTTTAATAACCAAAATACCACCATCTTAATTTTTAAGTTTACTTTCAGATAAAACTATACAGAAGATTTGGGGCTTTTTTGTGTTCTACAGTAAATATTTACAATAATTTAAAAAAAAACAAATCAATATGCCCTGCCTTTCATAGTCTCCATTGCACAAACTTCTCACAGGGACAGAGAAAGGTTTCCATGTTGGGTTTAATGTCTTCTTGATGACCTCTGTTCTGTGAACTACTGTATAGCTGTTAATCACAAACATACACACTTAAAAATGAAAATCAAGAAATGAAATATATACAGAATAAACTGTGACATTTTCCTGGAGAGAATGCAAAAGCCATAAAAGCAAACAGATGCAAATGCAAATCTCTTCCTTTCTTTGTCAAAGTTCAACGGCATTTGGAATAGCTGAAGCAAAAGTAATGACAAGAAACTAGACTGTTGCAGTGGCTATACAAAACAACCTAGTGACAAAACATATACACTTCAATTTGTTTTCTTTCTTTGTTAGAACCTTTAAATAGAATGAAAATTGACCTTTAAATAGAGTGAAAATTGCAAAATTCTTCATCTCCTAAACTCACCTGCCATCCTCATTACATCTGGAAAATGTTAAAAAAGGATCTGATTTTCCAAAGAAGTCTTTCTTATCCAGATTGTGGGCACAAAACTGCATTGTGGCTTGTTCCTACACAGTAAAAGTAATAAAATATAGCCCTAAAATCTTTTTACCTTGCCCTGTGATGTGTCTTTCTAGATTGGAGGTGCCCAACCCATGGCCTGCAGGCTACATCCAGCCCGCAAAGATGCCTCTTCTGGCCTGCTCATTTTAACTAGACACAATATAATTTCATTTTTAATGTCATGATTTTGGCAAAACTGCCATGTTCAGGCCAGTGAGATTTTACATCATGTCCAGTGCGGGCCTTGGGCGAGAAAAGATTGGGCAACACTGTTCTAGATTTATGGGATATCTTAAGAGTGAGGTTGGGGGTGATTGGTGTTTTACACCAAGCCATCAACTAAGGCTATATCACTGCAAGGCAGTCAGCCCTATAAACAGATGACAGCCAACCTTCACTGTATATCTTAAGAGCAAAGACTGATTAATATGTATATTAACATAAAAAAATCTAATATTTTGAATTGTTTTACTTAAGGGTTAAGGAAATATTCTTTAGTAAATTAGCACATTAGTACAATAGTAAAAAAACTTGATCTTATCCTCCAAACTCAATGAGTGGATGTGAATTTCTTATAGTTAAAAATATTATTGACACTAATCTCAGCTTTAAAAAGTGACAGATTAATGCAATAATCAGTAAACTCCTCTTATTTTTAATGTAATAAAGCCATATCCACCAAAAATCAAAAAGATTTTACTATCTCAACAGTAATGAAAAACAAAATTCTGCATACCAATAAACCATCTTTAATAAGATTACATGTACATTCTTCACTGTTACTTTAAAGTTTTGCTTCCTTAAAATATTACCCAAAGCTGTCATTTACTTAATGTCCCACATTTTCTTATGGAACATACAGAACAACACTTTTATTTAAATAATTATCTTTTAGCCAAAGATCTCTTTGGCAACATTACTGATCTTCATCTCAATGTTAATGGATAAATTCTTTCTAGGTAGACTTAGACTATTCACTAACCTTGCAACTGTTCATCTCCTCTGCAGAAACTGTTGAAAAATTATTTAAAAAATGGAATTTACATATCAAATCAAACTTTATTGTCAGTCCAAGAAAGTCCAAGACAAAAATTGCTCTTTTGCTCAAAAGCCCAACCACATACATAACATGAGCATAACAAACATAATATGAGCATATTATATGAGTATAATATGAGCATATCTTGTATATTTTCAACCTTCAATTGAAATAATTGCAGAAGGGACTAAGAAATGCACATCTCTGTTTAAACATTTAATAATCTATTCTAGTCATCACAATGACAAAACATAAATGAAGGGGTGGGGTGAGGGATTGAAGATGTCTGTAAAGGAAAGCCTATATGTCTGATGGATATCTATAAATGGGCAGCAAAAAAAAAATTCCGAATAACCTTCAAAACAGTCATGTAAAATTTTGTAAGGAGGTAGCAGCATGTCTATGAGTGACTGAAAAAGCGAGCAAGCATTAAAAAAAAAAGAGAGAGAACTCTGTTTATGTGTGTGCGTGTGCGTGCGTGCTTATATGCATGCATTTTTCTCATTTATTTTTGATAAAACGATTTGAGGAAAAGCAAACAATATCTTAATTCAGAGGGATGGAAACAGTCATTTAGGGACCTAAAAGATTCAGTCACCCAAGGGACTGAAAAGTATGTCACCATTACTGAAACGTTAACATCACTTCAAAAAAAAGCAAACTTACCAATGATAGTTCCACTATCTTTCTTTGGACCACTGGGGAAAAAATATGCCGAAGATATATAATTAATTTATTGATTTGTTAGCAAAATGTGATAAACATAAATGAAACATATATGTGTGCATGCCTGCATATTCATTGTTTTTAAAATCTTCATTAAAGGGATAATGTAAAACTTTTTAAGTTCTGGCTACTCACATAAGTTTTTTGGCAAGCTTGTTCGATGACACAATTTCCCCAAGTGTAAATTCTGCTCTACCCAGAAAATCCTGTAAACAGGAAAATAAAAATTTTGATCAAAATAAAACAAAACAAAGTTAATTACCAATAACTATGTTATAAAAATATAAAAAAATCGACCATATCTCCTTTTTTTTTTTTTGAATGACTAAACTGAGCTCAGTGTAAAGTACTACTGTTTACAAAAATGTGAGCAAATAAACCCCTTATAATCACAAGATCTTTATTAAACCGAATACACAATTTTCACCTTTTTCTATAATTTGGGGAAATTTTTCTTATACCAAGCCCTGTCAAAGCCTTTCACAAAAAAAACAAAACAAAAAAAAAATTCCTGTATTTTTATAGCAGAAATTAAAGGAAGACATATGCACATTGTTGCATCAAGGCAAAAGTCCCTAAATAACAAATACACCAGAGTCAATTTTAGCTGTAAATTTGTTAAACTTCTTTAGCAGTATATGCTTATATGAATGAAAGCATAAACATATATTTGCTATCTAAACGTGTTTACTCACATGCTTTGAAAGATCAGCAGTTGTAGCATCAACATCATAACTGAAAGCATAAGTCATATTTAAACAAAAATTCTTGATAGCAGTGTAAAAGAAAAGCATTTTGAAATATATTATTCATGGATTTAAAACAGTTATTAAAATTAAATTAAATAACAAATAAAATCATTGGAAACTTTCATGACATTCGGGTGTTTCTCTGTCTTAATCATTGATGCATTTGTAGATTGCCCCACTCCCTGACCCAACCTTTGCTTTCTTTTTTACCGTCCTTAATTATTGTTAAGTGCTTTTGGTGGGTATCAGAAAATGTCGCCTATTTCTTATCCTTGAAATAATAATTATTATTATTGGTTCATCAATAATTCTTTACTTCCAGGCAAAGTGCAAGAATAGGAGAGAGCCTAACAAGAGCTATTAATTGACCTCGCTCGCTCACCCCGCTTCATCATCCTCTGATGCACATATATTCTACCTACACCTATTTAAACACCCTCATAATGAGATATAACTTATGAAAAATAAAAAGTGTGAAAATCATAATGCATACATACTGCAGGGCAGTGTAGCTATAAGATGAAATGGAGTTTAAAAAAAAAACAAACAAAAAAACAAAACAAAAAACCCAACTATCTGAAAAAGAATTCCTCACACTTCAAACTTGAGTTTCTGGGCTTGCTCAAAGTAGAAATGTATTATAAACTTCTTGACAAAGTCAGGATTCAGATTATTCCAAATGACCTCGGTCCGCCCAAACTGCAAAATAAAATCATATTTCCTGTGAATATGTAAGCATACATAAACCAACCTGCATACATAATGAACCATGAATATGTGCATGCACACACATTCTCCCTTAGTACTTTTTTTTAAAAGACAGAATCAATCTCTTTTATCTTTTATTACAATTATAAAAAAGATGTGTACAACAATCACCAATAAAAAATAATTCATTTGAAACATTTATATTTCAGTCTATATTAAAACATTAAAACTTCAGTACAACTGGAATGCATGGGGTGCAACTCAAAACAATCAGGCTACTTAAGGCATAGGTACCTCCCTCCATCCTCTCACTGCAGAGTCGAGCACAGACATCACCACCACTGAAAAAGCAAGTGAAATATTGATGCACAATGAGTACATATGTGGATACTCATGAGTGTGCTTGTTTTTATATAATAACCATGCATCATGTGTATTTACATAAAGAGATGTTGACATTATTTGCATATATTAAATATGCATACAGTTGAAAAAGAAACAAGTTAGGATTTTTAAAAAGTCAAGAAAAGGTGTAAAGATGTGTGAAATTGCTTGCATAGACTCTTGATAAGCAATACTCTAAAAAAATTTATTGGCATTCTCTTAGAACAAGATGCCCAATTTGTCTTTTGATAAACCATAAAATGGCAGTTGAATGCCATAGAAGGCTCTATCTTTTTTATTTCAGCTTTTCATTTCAATGTGTGGAAAGGAAGTTTGAGAGTGAAGTAACCATAGGACTATCAAATAACTTACTAGGATCCGACTTTGAAAAAACATCTGCATCAACCAACTTCCTGTAAAAGGAAATCAAAATTACGGAACAATAACAGCACTTTGTCATATGTAACAGCTGCATCAGATATGGATGTCATTATACAAAGAGGGTAATGTGAAAATGAATGTAGCTCCTATGTAAACCTGAATCATGGATAAGAGTGGATTGCAGATATGAATATATTGTGGCCTTGAGCTGCCTCTAATTGCCATCTAGGAAAAATAAAGTCTTATCTAAAAGTGTACACACTACATAAAAGGGAATTTTGTATTGCTTTATTTTAAATGCTATGCCTAAAAATTTTTCAGCAATTTTACCATAATTTTTGATGTTAAAGATGCAGATTGTAAAGACTGAGTAAATTAATAAATATGCATGCAAGTACTTACACATGTAAACATATTCACACACACACACACAAACTGCTCGTTATGACTATGCTACAGCTAGAAAATATTTTGCAGCTTTGAATGTAGATTTGGGACTTATTAAAATGCAAGGATGCCTGACTTAACAAACATCTAGTTTTGCATTGTGCCACTATTTAAGATATCTCCCCCCCCCCCCCCAATGATTTATATTTTATTCCTTTACTGTCCTAAGCTATACAGCCACTATACACACTACAGACTAAAACAATACTTTAGTAAAGGCACGATTATAATGATGAACCTACTTATAGTTAATGTTGGCTTATTTTTGCCAATAATCTTATGTTTCAAATATATCATGTGGGAACATTGAAAATAAGTTTCATAATTATATGAAATATCTAGAAAACAAGAAAAAATGCATGTATGGTGCACATGTTAAAATTCTGAGGATTCTACAATTAAATGGCTTAGATGGTTTAATTGTGTCTCCTGGGTTTTCTATGGTCTCCTTTATCCTCATCTCTACACACGAAATTTCTTCATAAATTAAAAATCACTCTATGTTAATTGGAACCACTTTCAAATACCAACAATAACAAACATTAGTTTGGGCTCAAAAGTTGAAGTACAGCAATCATAGCCTTTATGAGTTCTTGTAAAACTGTCAATGTGATTTACAACGTATTGTGAAAACAGTCAACAATTTTTGAAAAATCAAGTCAAAGGAATCATGCTAGCTCTAGAAAGAGGAAGTGGACACATACAGATGTTTCTCTTCCTAAGAAAGAAATAAAAATAAACAACTAACAATCCAATGTGTCACAGCTTCAGCTATCACATGCGGGTTTCCACATACCATAGCACAAGGCACAATCAACAAACCCAAACGCCAAGCAGACGATATTTTTAAAGTCTAAGTACGTACTCAACAGATAAAGTTGAAATGACCACAGCATGATCAGTCATGAAGTATGTGTGTAGCTGTAAATATCTGAGTATATAAAATTACCTGCAAGACACCGATAACTCTACAAGAGTTGCTGGTGCAACCCCAGTTCCCGGTTGAAATGTTGTCCCGTCGGCCATGACTGTCGAAATGACGTCTGGGTAATCATCCGGGTAATCACATCACGTGACCTTACCTGCTGCCGGCCGTCTTAGCCACATGGCGGAGCCCCAGTAGGATATATTTCACCTCTAATTTAGCAACTTCTTCTTTTGTGTGTCTTCTTATTAGTCTTATTTGTGCATCGAAGTGATATGGATTTTATGCCTTAGGCATTTAACATCAAGATGGGTATCGCAGATTTTCAAGACTTTCTTGAAACTGAGTGTTCCAGCGCCTGTGTTTCTGTGGACTTGCTAAAAATTTCAAGGGGCTTTGTACAGCCGAAAAGGCGTGGTGGTAGAAATGGCGGAAATGGAAGATTTTGTCTCGTTGTCGATGCAGAAAGTTGTCTAGACAGGCTTTACGGTGGGTTCTTCTCAGACTGGGTGTGCGGAGGACAATGGAATCGCATGACAGCATTTCTCACAAGCTTGATCAGAGCTTGTCACAACGCAAACATGGAGCTGGTGGTATTTTTTAACGGGGCTTTGGAGAAGGAGAAGACGAACGAATGGTACTCCCACCAGATCGCCCAGAAAGACAAAGTGCGTTACGTTCTACGACACATTGCCAACAAGGGCACACCTCCACCGAAAGTGTGGTGGATACCCCCAGTGTTTTTGCACGGAGCTTTACGCATGGCACTAGCTCATTTGGGCGTGACCGTGGCCTGCTCTATGGATGACCATCACCAAGAAGTTATTGGATTTTGCCGGGAGCATAACTTGCAAGGGATCATTGCACAGGAGTCCGTCTACACGATCTTTGACCCTCCGCGCTACTTCTCCTCCAACAATCTTAAGCTGACATACAAGGGGTCTTTGGAAACTAAAGAATATATCATGGACGAAATAGCCAAATGCCTGAACCTCAACCCAAACCGCTTCAGCATCTTCGCAGCACTACTTGGTGAGGCACAGGTTCTCTTTTTAAACAACACACGCGCATCCCTCAGCCTTCCCATTTTGTGCATATCATTACAATACATTAACCTTTGGCATTTAGCAGTTTTAGTTTAATGCTTTGTATTTTTGTGCATGTCGTGTTTTTTTATTTTTTTTGTCCCATTGCCATTTTTGACATTTAAGTTTTCTGGGAGGGATCTAGAAATAAGAAACTCAAATAACAAATATGACATGGTATCAAGTCATTTGGATGCTTGTCAGTGCAAATTATAATATTTAAGAGTATTTTAAAATGGAGATGATGACCTTTTTTAAATTGAAACAAGATTTGTTGGGATTAGTCTTTCATGCAGTGCATCACTGATAATCTTCTATGCTTGTTTGTGTACATTTTTACCCATAAAGATGACAGTTTTATGCAATATTTTTTCCTCTCACCCAGTGTATTGGTGTGTATTAATAGATTTGAAATTACAGTAGATCAAATAATTATGTTTATAAAGAAATGTGACTTAAAAAATATTAATTTTTTTTTTTACACACCAGGGCTTTACCAGATATAATGCCTTTGTAATCATTTTTTTTAAAAATCTCGTGTTAACATTGTTGAAGTTTTCCTTCCATCGTCCAGTGTAAAGGTATTGTGGTTTTATATGTTTAGTTTGTTGCACATCATATTATAAGATAAGATCATGACCAAAACTTGTATGTTTTCAGACATCTGACATCAAGTCATTTGTTTCTAGGCCCTCCTTGGGAAACTCACTCGCATGATTTATACATATTTCTCTATGATGAATAATGATGGGGATCTAATGTCATATTGTCATTTATAATGTTTACAAGAAAACCTTTGAGCCTTTAAGGATGGAATGTTTAAAAACTCTATCAGCTGCTCATTTGAACACAAATTTAGCAGTTTACAATTTTTTTAAGTTTTGCAAGAGTTCAGATGACTTTTCAGCCTGCTGTACATGGTTTGCAAGAGAGGTAGCTATAGGTGTGAAACTCAAACATCAACCAGCAGCTGATACTTCTGATCTTCACTGTTTCTTTGGCATTATGTTCTAGATCTTGTGATACATTGCTGCATCCCTATGAATGTTGTTTGTTATTTTTAGTGTTTTTTTAATTGAACTGCCTTATTGCCTATGGAGGACACAAGTATAATGTTTGTTCTTGAGTGCTTACAAGTTAAATGCCATCAACAATTATTGATTATAAAATAGCAGTAGTTCTGTTTTTAGCTTTAGTTTCTTAGCAGATGAAATGGGGTAATGTCCCTGTAAGGGGAAGTAAACAGCATAAATAGCTGCACACTTCAAGCTTTAGGAAAAATGGACTTATGTAATTACTTATCTGTTGCACATACTTGGCTTACAGCTTTGCTTTTCTTTATTAAGCATGCAAATAATAAAGTCAGAATTGTTGGGCTGCTAATAACTGCTAATTTCCTTTCTTATTCAAAGTGCCTGTTAAAGATTACTTAAAAATACTGTTTCTTTGACAGGTGAGTATAGTAGTGAGGTGAAATATTATTTCACATTTGTAAAATGCACTGTGAAAGAATCCATTAAAAATGTCAGATACAGAGTAAGAAGATATAATTTCATCAACAGTGTGGTATAAAAAGTACTTTAAAATTTATGTCGGTAGAGTTTGTAAGAGAAAGAATGCGCATTTTCATATTTGTTTTGCTAGGTTTTTTTAAAATCTCTAACATCTCCCCCACCACCTTAGCTTCTAATATAAGAGTAGCAGAGCAAGGGTTTTCATCTATTTTTATAGGACAAGGTTTGTGCTTATTAATAAAAAGTATTAAAAGAAGTTAACAGTAAGTGGGCTAATGTTTTTAATACCACTTCAGTATTATCCTTGGTCAGCACAAAGAGTATGACCTGCTTTGTTTGTGATGCTATACAATGTAATCTCTCAATATTAATTATTATTATTTGTACCCAACTTGTCATTTCCATTTTCCCTTTAAATAGGGGTTGAATACTACTAATAAATACTAGTTAATAGTAGATTTTTGTACTTCTTCCACAAGCCAGGAATGTTGGCACGTTATGCCATGTAATACTGCTACTAGTAATAGTATGCATAAATGTAGTTTACAAGGTAACTTATTTAGTTGGCCACTGTTTGGCAATGACATTTGCAAAATTTTCCCAAAGAGTCACAGTTAATTTTTTAAAGTAAAATCTGTAGTTGCAGGTTGCACTTGTTCTAATTAGATTTTTATATTAAGAAAATGTATTTAACATCAGTGGTTAATTACATTTAGTGGAAGGAGTTCAGCATTCATGGAGACATGACTTCTCTGACAAGAATTTTGTATTATTTCTGTTACAAATGACTTAAATAGTACACAGTAGGTCGAGTGATTTGCTGTACTTTAAATGTAATTTCTTTTGTTTTGATACCTTATTTATAATAGCATTTATCATAATATAGGTTGCAGCTATTTTTAGGCTCTGACTAGTTTTTGTTTTGTAAAAGCCTAAACTTGGAAGAAAAATGAAGAGCCTTAGCAAGTGCAACAATTATTTAGGACTGCCAAGTGAGCATTGTGCCTTTGTCGCTGTTATATAATGGGAGATTGGCAAAATCAATAATAAGGTTATTAAGACTTGATATTGACAGTTCTCTTGGGATGGTTCTTTCTTTTTCTGTCAAGCACAGAGCTACCACCTTAATAACAAAGCAAATGTCAAGATCTACCTCAATCAAGGCCTTATTTTTATAACAGCACCTACTCTTTTTTTCAATAAAGGGAATGGCCACAGATTTGCTATAAGGGTTGAAGGCGATTATCTGTGCAGGAAAGATAACTTTTACCTGAGTGTGAAATTTTAATTGAATAGAATAATTTTTAGAATAATCTTTTGGCTTAGAAAGTTATGAAAATTGTGTATTGCTTCTGTTCATGATCAATACACTTTCTGGTTTTCTATGAAATACTTTCCAATGCTAATGACTTATCAAAAAATTGTTCAGTTGACATTTTGTTCCAGCATTTCCTTCTGATGATAATAGTAAAGGTTCATAGCAAACAGTAGTTCGCAAGAGTGGATAGAAGAAAATAATATCATTGAAGACTATTTAAGCAGGATTTAAAAGGGGTATTCAACTCTTAATCACATGTTTACACTTTTAGCACATATACAAAAGCAATTTGCAAAGAATCAGAAATCGTATGTTGCATTTATGATGAGGAATTTTTTATAGACAGTTCAAAAATGGAATAAAGGGTTATGTTTTGTAACCCAGCAACTGTTTCAGATATCAAAACACCATCATTAGTAAACAATAAAATAATTCTAAATAATCCATGAGTAAAGTAACACTTTTTACCACTTTATATCACTTTTTCAGCTGGTATATTTATTTTAAAAAAGGGAAAAATAATATAGTTTACAAGCATTACATTGTTTGGCACCCTTATAACAGCTTATGTAATCACTTAACAGTGAACCACATCTGTTTTTTTTTTACTTTAACTTTTTTGTACATTGCTTTAATAGCTCTTATATAATGTTAAAATTACAAAGCCAGCTAAATAACTTATGTATTGCTATATCTACTTTAGATTTAAAGGGTTAGATTTTATACAAAAATTAATATAGTAGTTTTTGGTTAAAGTGGGCTTTTAGGGTTAAAGAAAGTTGGTCTTACCAGGGTATTATGCCATGTGTAAAAATATCCTCCAATCTTGTCTTTAACAAAGTTAGGCTTTTCTTCGCCTGCTTGTCAAGATTTTGGAAGTAGAGCCAAGAAAATCCTTGAATCTACTATGCAAAATCTTAAAGCTTAAAATAATAATTGGTGTTATGGTAAACTGTGAAGTTCTGGGGACTGAACAATACTGTAGTATATTGTGAAGCAGCTCATCTTTTTGCCCTTAAAAGTTCTTAGGTGTAGATGAGTACTTCTATTGATTTGGTCTATGGGGAACTGCACAGGTGCTGATTATTGTGAATTCAGTCATTAGATGAATTAGCTATTGGTTAAAACTTGAATGAACGATAGATTGTCCCTTAAAGAATATAAAATATTTCATGATTTAGATGGTAGGGGTAAAGAGAACTGGATTTCAGATTTCTAAAGTGAAATTATTTTGGATTTTGTTTTATTTAGATGAACCAAGATGTTGATAAAATCAATAATTTTACTAAGAAATGCAGTTGGTAAGATTAGAAATCATTAACAATGGTGACAGATGTTTCTTTTATTGTGCATATGATATTTTCCATGGTGTTAAAACATTTAACAATCAACTGAGAGTTTCATTTGCAGCATACTATGGCAAAATTTAGAATGGGTGTTTCAAATATTGCTGTTCATTATTTTCATGAACAACGTATCGTACAGGATTTAATTTGACCTTTATGTATATCGGTTGAAGAAGATGAAGTTCATTTTGCATTATGCTGTAAAGCTTACCTGCATCTTAGAGTTAGATATATTGGAACTTTCACACTTTGCCAATAGTATACTGTTAGCATCAACAAATGAAAGTGTTGTAAAAAATTTGTCATGTTTATTGTATACATTTAAAATTAAATGTTGGTATTGATGGTTTCAGTATTTGGTTAAGTATGTATGATAACTATACTTTTTATGTCTCTGTTTAGTTATTGTAGTTCCGTTAATTTTCATTGTTACTTTTATTTTGGCTACCTTCCCTTTTGTAGGGCATTGGCCCTGGAATAAATTGATCAATCTTCTCGTGAGATAATTGTGATGTTGAGGCCAGGAGTTTCCTTATATTGAGCTCTCTTTCTAAAGTACAAAGTCTGCTATTTAAAGAAAGAAATCCTGAAATCAGTCACATCTGAGGATGAAATAACCTGTACTTAGCAAAGAATCACCAGAGAGTAAAAGAAGGGAAATGTAGCTCATTAAGGTATCTGCTAAATTTAAAAGCCTTGGAAAGTCATGTAATTTATTATTGCATTAATGAATTGTTTTGTTTTGGAGGATTACTGTAAAATTGCTAGATTTAGCTCATTTAGTTAAGATTTTGTTTTTCAACATTTGTCATCCACCAACTTTTTTATATCAGCATGTCTCAGTATTGTACTGAGATAACTGAAAGCAGGACCTAGTCTGTTGTATGGGTCTTCTAATTACTCTTCTGATTGCTTGTGGTTATTTACTGGGTGAATACCCCTCTTGAGATATATATGCCTTCAAACATCGCCATTCACAGAAAGAGGTCAAATTTGTGAGGACACAATATAATGGTTCCCAGTTTTATCATTTACTGAAGCCTTCACAGCACTAGCGTAACCATGCACTATCCTGACATATTTGTTGTTCACCTCTTTCTCTGCATGACGATGTATTTGTAAGTGCCTGTCTTGAAAATGGGAGATATTTACCAGGACTATTTTCCTAATAGCATCTTGTGCAGAGCTGTACCCCACCATTAGAAAAAAACTTTGTGCCCTATTATTCCCTTAACAATCTTTATTAGTGTAACTCCTTCTGTTTTTACATTTACACACATTTTAACAGAAATGATTTTTATTTGAAGTTTCTGTCATGCTTACATTTTTAGAGAAACAGTATTAGTCTAGATTTAAAAAAAAAGGCAGTGATTTAGGCTTATAAATATTTTACAAGAAGAATACTTTCAATCTTTAATTTGACTATATAGATAGAGTTATGTACCATCAGTATAGATCTTTGTGTGAAGTATATTTTCTGTTAGAGTATCAGTCTGCACTGTCTATACATTTATTATTATAGGAAAGAAAATATGCAAGTTAAGGATGCCCGTTGCCAGATGTTTATAGTCACAAACCTGGCATGCTTTTTTTTTTTTTTTTTTTTTTTTTAACAGAAATTTAAAAAGGTATAAAAGGCTAGAGAAAAGGCTTTGTTGTCTACTGCATTATATATTTGCAGGGAACCACATCCTCACCGATGAAGACTTGCAAGATTTCCGAAGCCAATTTCCAAGTCAAGATACAAAACAAAAGGTATGTGTAGGTTACAAACAACCTGATTGAATGCACACAATTTATTTTTTGAGTTGGGTTTGTTTTCATTAAAGAAGAAATACTACTGCATGCAAGACAACTGCAAGCTTGTACATTATTTTGTATTTTACAGACCTTAGTAACTGCATATTTACATTATCATGTGTTTTATGGAACTTAGTAACTGCATAATCCCTGCATGCATGTAGATGTCCATACATGTGAAAAGACCTAAACAAAAATATAATGTGTAAGGAGTGCTTTGATATTAGGGGATCTGAGAACATCGAGAAAAATTTGATGAAGAAAAAAATATTATTAATTGTTAATCTAGCAAACATGCATGGTTCAGAAAATTCTGGTTTTTAAAAAAAATTAACAACATTATCTTCCTGCATGAAGTCTCATCTTTTACCTCTGGCTACGTATTTGCATTTTTAACAGAGCAGACTTTTCCCTTTCTGCAGTAATATTTTTTGGAAGTACTTGCTACAGCTAAATCTCCATTAAGGTTTTTTGGAGTGCTTTGTTTAAGATATTAATCAAAGACTATGAAAAGAACTTGACAGAAAGGCACTTCTCACTGTACTTTAACCCTGTTGAAATATCTAGAGGGTAGTGAGAATGTGAAGACTGCTTGGTTCACACAAAAGGTCAGCTCTTACTGTTGACTGCACTGCTAGCATTGTGTTCTTTGTGAGGGGAATGGGATTATATAGTTAGGGCCCAATAGTCTGGCATTAAGCCATCATGTTGCCTTGAACACAGAGCTGATGAACTAAAGACATTTGCACTTCTCCCTGTTGTCCCGTCTTAGATGATCTCCCAGCAGAGATTAGTGGTTGAGGAAATGCCTGATTCAAAATTTTTTGGTCATAATATTTGAAAATATTCTTTTTAAAATTTGAGTTTTTATTGAATATAAAACAAAACCTATTTTCAGCATTTGCCTATACCCATAGTTTTGTTCTCTGTCCAAGAAGAAGTTTTTTGTTATAAAAAGGATAACCTTTATCGCCTTGTGGAGAGGGTACCATATGCCATTCCAACAAAAAGTTCCAAATTTAGATGCTTCTTTGAGGATATATTAGTACATTATAGTATATGCATAGTGGGAGACATTAGGAGTCATTGTCTTATAATGGCTGTCAGTGTACGGTGAACCAAAGGTCAACTCAGCTTAGCTTCCTTCAAACTTCATTCCCCCACCACCTGCCTCAACACACAGCTAATCATTTGCTATGTTCAGCATTGTAGGAGGCTGTTGTTCAGCAGACTTAATTTCATTTGAAAATAAATTATACAAATGTTTAAAATCTTCTGATTTTATAATTATTTTGTTGCTGACTTATATAGGGGGAAAAAATTAGATGCATGTACTTTGTTGCAGTTACGCCCTGTATAAAAATTTTTAAAAAAAGCATTTCCTTGTGCTGTAGTAGGATCAAAAAGGCAGTGTTCCGATCAGTATAGAATCTGTTTAGAGCAGATTGATGCAAGACTTGCTTTCAGTTCCTTGCTCTAAATAATGAAGATTGCAAGCTTTCTGTGGCTTACCACTTGGAAGAGACCTTCCTTTATTTCCTTTTTATACTTGGTTGTGCATTTTGCTACTGTTCAGAGGTCATGTCTTTGCTTCTTTTGCTATAAATTTTGTAGATTAATTTTGAAGGCAGTTTAATTACCACATAATTTATCATCAAACCTAACCCTAACACTGAACCGATAAACTTATTTTGGTATTTGCAAATCATGCACTGTATATCAAAAAGTAAATAGAGGTCTTCTTCGGTATCTTTTGTAATTTGAGTTTGATTGTGTGTTGGTTCTTCATTGGTGGTTTGATCATTGTAATTGGTGTGAGAAAATTCTCTTAGGTGTTTCTGGTGTTGTGCTTATAAATTTATCATGGTAAAGTGAGTTGCATTAACATTATTGAGTGATTGTAAATTTCATTTCCAAATAATTGCTGAATAAAAGATGCAGACATATGGAAGAGTATGGGCTGATCCACAATCACCTGTTTTATTTTCATTTTCTCTGTGAAAAATCATTAAGTAAAATGAGTGTAGTGAACTTGACTATAACATTTTGGTTTGCAGCGTGGCAATGGAAAACTGGATTCCAACACGATTAAAACTACCTGTGATTTTGTGCGCAACCTGCAGGCTGTAGACAATCTAGACCAAGTTGGCGAGCTGGTCTTCAGGTCGGTCAAGACAAGAAATGTTGATCAAACCTGAATAGGATTTTTTTTTTAAAGCATGTTTGACAAGACAAAACAAATGATGGAAGAGAACAGAGATAAACTGTCTTCTCCTTAACCTTGTTTAGATTTATATTTTGGGTGGATATTATTCATTTGCTCAAGCAAGTCCTCCCTAAGGGAGGATGGTGAGAAATGAAAATGGAGCCATTTTTTCTAGCAACAAATACTAGTATACTTCAGACTGGCATACATTCTTCTGCCCATATCAACATTGCTTGTCATAGGAGTAGTGTGCATTCCATCCAGAAACTAGTATCCTATTTGCAGATATTCTTAGGTAAGAGCGTTCTAGTATCATTTGTAATTTAATTTGTAATTGTAAATTGTAATTGAAATTGAGTTTCTTAGCACCATGCCTACATGCTGATTCACATCCAATCTACAGTAGAACCACTCGAGGCAACAAGGCAGAACTTACTAATAAGTTCAAGCAGTGTGTACAGTACTACCTCAATGGTACAGAGGGAGGGTTCCTGAAGTACCGCCCACGTTTTAAAGGTGAATTAGGACACTGCATTTAAATACAATTCAATCCTCTTACATGCATACTGGTCTTAAGCAAGCTACTCAGCCAAGTATTGTCATGTTTGAATTTAGTTTGAGATACCTAGCTTCAGAATAATTATGCTGAGACTGCACAGAATAGTCATGAATTTACATATTTTTGATCCCCAAATTTTTGATCCCCAAACTTTTGATAATTGCATCATTAAAGCAGTTACAAAGCCTTAAATAGTTCCATTTGGCAAGTGTTTGTAAAGATGTTACTTGGTTTGCAGTACCTGGTGTGAGTAGACATGGTTCCACATATTCATCTCCAGGTTTTCAGAATGGGCAGCGTCAGCAGGTTAGGCTTGTATCTTTTCATTGCATTTAGCAATATTGCTACTTGGATGATGTTGATCATCTTTTGTCAAGATCAATTGCGTATACTTAGAATTTAATAACTAAAATATGATTCTGATTTTATTACATGAGAAATTATTTGATCAAGTTTGAGTGCATTGCGGAGGGTAACTATGGCCCTTAACTATGTTTGAAACTTTCAAAGTAACATTATACTGATCATCCATTTGATTGAAAAATGGGAAGATAAGACCTGTTGTATTCTAGAGTTTGTTGTCAGGTAATAGACCTGAAAGTTACCTAACCTATTTCTGACAGATTTTGTGTGATGCCATGTTTTATTGTCATGACCTTTTTCCTTTTTTGCTCTCTAAATGTAACTATTTTGAAACAAAATTTTGTGCATGTAACATTTATGTTAAATTTTTCCTTTCTTTTACTGTCTTACAGGAGAACTTTGGTGCTGGCGACAGTGGAAACCAAGGTGCTTTATATATGTTTAAGTCATGACTAATGTTTCTTATCCATGGAGAAAAAAGTCCCAGCCCCACTCTACACCTGTTATAGGGCAAAATTTTCCAGGAAAAACAAAAACAACAGGGAGGGATTTGGCAGGGTCTTTCTGGCGCCATTATTTATTTACTCATTCATTTACCTTGTTTATTAATAGCTTGATGATAATATAATTATGGCAGTCCTTTTTTGTACTCTTATTCATGTTTTCTTGTCAATGTGATTACTTTTTTATTTTCAAAACCATTTTTTTTCCCAGATTTTTGTTCAGTATTTATGCATTAACAACTTGGGGTTATTTTTTAAACTGGGTCCATTAGTCTTTGTAATCACACACTTTTGCATTTAGCATGAGTTTTGTTTTATTTTAACTGGCACAACACAGTTATTCATCCTCTTTATATAAGGGTCTTACTTAAAACAAAGTTAGTAGCAGCATTTAGATGCTGTTTGTCATCTTAAATTTGACTGAACAGGTTATACAAATAGCATGTTTGTTGACATACTGATTATAGCTGTCCTTTTGGTACCATGGTGTTGGTAGCTTTCTTCTATGCTGCCTTTGGCATGTATGTGATATGATAGCAAGTCTGAAGTTCCATCTTGAAAACTACCATTCATAAAACCTTACATGATAGTAATTATTAATCCATACTTTATAAAATGGTTAGGTGCTGTTTTGCACATCACATTGGAAACTAGAAAACCTGTGGTAAATCAAGAAACTTTAAGATAACTTATGTGGTTTTTTTTCTCCAAATGATCAAAACTAGGAATCACATCTTCAGAGCATTTAATTTATACTTTAAGCAGGTGATGGGCCTCAAGGACGGGCCCCTGGTGCTTTTCCTAGTGGGGAGTTCTCTTTGCCAACGGTGACCACAGAGATCATCCGTATTGCCAGTGAACGCCATCAGAAGGGACTGATGCACCCAATGATTTATCAGCTGCTTACACAGGTAAACCAAGAATGGCGTTTAGGTTTCAGTGGATATCTACAATCCCTATGAAGCTACTCTGTAGAAGAAAGAAAACATGTAGTCATGGTTTTAAAATCCTGTCTAGAGAAAGGAAAGGAAACATGTAGTCATGGTTTTAAAATCCTGTCTAGAGAAAGGAAAGGAAACACCTAGTCATTGTTTTTTAAATCCTATCTAGAGGAGGGAGAATGTTTAATGTATTTCTGTTAAAATCATCTTTCAGAATATTGTAATTGAAATTCCAGGGTAATGTTTTTCTGCTGAACTGGCATTTGACATTGTTCCTGTTGACATTTGTGTGTGAATTTTTGAAAAGGCCTTCACACAGCATAGATTAGCTGTCAGTTGTAATTGTATTTATCTTAAGACATTTAATTACTTTGTTTGAAACTTTCTTTTTATACATTTCCTGTCTGCTCATTGTCATTTCCTAGATAGATAGGAGGGGGTAGTATTCTCTTTTTTGGGTTGATATTATCTCACATGTACATATTTATCATATTAATAACATTTACATTGGTGCTAGGGGGAGGTCAAGCTAGATGTTATCCTGGAAGATGAAACAAACCGTGAGCTGCCATCTTACATAGATCTGTACAGGCCCATACGCCAAACCATCTATTCAGTCCTCTTCAACCTGAACAAGTTAAAGATTATCCACGAAAACACACATAAGGAGAAAGGTCAGTGCTGAATAGAGCAGATGAAGATGAAAATTGAAGAAATAATTACTTTTTAAAAGAAAGTCATTGCTAACTCTCCTATCCACCCTGTTTATTGTTTAGATTATTTTATGTATTTTTTCTTTTGGGTGGAGGGGGTAGGGTATTTCTCATCACATTAAAAGGAAACATCGCTGATTGTGGTATAGGAGAGGCTCCACCACCTAAATCTTTTGAGGTGAATGTCAAGGAGTGGATTGTGCGGCGCAGCACTCAGCGTCCTACTTTTGAGGTGACTATCGCCAAGCCTGTGGAATGGAAGACTCCCAGCATTGAGCGCATGTGGCTGGGAAAGAATGCCGAGGACAAAAACAGGAGGCTGAGGGCTTTCTTGACCATCATGCACAGTGACACGCCTCTGATTCTCAACACACAGTATGTGCCTCAGCATCTTCTGGTGATGTGCTGTGTACTGAGGTAAATTTTTAGCTTGTTTTCACAATTCTTGATGTATTGATTTCATTTCTGCCAGATATGATGTTTGTTGATGATGGCTTGTTCTTTATTTGAATTTGCTATAATTAGTGGGTGTCTCCCCCAGATGACTGTTGTCAGGGTTCCCAGGTCCTTGCAAGGTCCTTTTAAGTCCTTTTATATTGAATTTTTGCCGAAAGGCCTTTTAAGTCCTTTTATTTGCCATGCGGTCCTTTCAAATTCTCACACAGGTCCTTACATTTTCTCTGTGACCCTTTTAAGTCCGTTTATCGATAAAATATTACCACAAATTTATTTCCGGAGTCGACTTTGGCGCAAAATACCGACGATTTTTCGCCGCATGTTTGGTCTACACATCTGTACAACACTAGTTCCCTTCCGTATTCACAAAAAACACTCTTTTTTCAAAAGGTCTTTAGAAACTTACTCTTTCTTGAACCTTGATCTTCTAGCACTACTGTGCATAGCTCTATTTCTCTCTCTCTCTTCCCGTTAGAGTGTGTGTGCGAGAGAGAGACACGTGAACTGACTTTTGTATTACACCAAAGAATGGCTTTCAGGTTTTGCAATTATTATTACTTAGATTTCTAGAAAACTTGGAACATTAACGGTGTATGTTATCAGCGCGCTAAGGAGACTTTTTAAATTATCTAATCTAAATATGGCAGACAGGCATCAAAATTAACTCTTTGATTATTTATTACTAGAAATACATGTATTTGAGAACATAGAGAAGACCACAGATTCATAAATAATACATCTTTCCGACCACACAAGAGAAAAACTTAAGCATTGATGACTGTCACTTAGGTCCTTACGAATGCATGAAAGGTCCTTTTTTGGCACCATCCCTGATCCCTGGGAACCCTACAACAATAAAATTGCTCATCTTCATAATTAAGATAAACATTTACGCTAATTACAAAAGATATTGCTCCTGTATAAGCTTTCTTTGGCTACTGAGCTTTTTGTTGTCATAGAGAATGCTTTCATTTGAATGCAGGTACATTGTGCAATTTGGACGAGTGCTGCAGAGGCAGGAACTGGATGCCTTTTTGGCTATGGCAATCTCCCCACTTCTGCATGATGTACAGACTATGCAGGATCTCAAGGTTGGTTTTAAGATATCTGCAGACCTAAAACAGGTAGTATTGGGTAACTCACTAACTGGCCAGTGCTGTTGTGCAAGATTCAAGATACTTTTCCTTTCATCACTCTAGAGTAGCATTATATGCAACAACAACAAAAAATAGCAAAAATTAAAGATCTCAACCTAGGTGGTGATGGGCATGTGTTTAACATGCAAACTACTTGAAATGCCAAATACTTTGTCCTCTACTTGTATATTTGCTTTACATATGTATGCACAGCCACACTCCATCCCAATGCTTAATTCAGTTTTTCTAATCAGATTTCTTGTTGTGGTTGTGAGTCATTTGTTTAGTTTAAGATGCTGTTTGAATAAGGGTGTGGGATTTAAAAAAATACCCATAAATTATAGTGAGAATTTGGGTACTGCAATAAATGAAAAAATATTTACAGAAAGTATGCATCTTTTGGAAAAATTCACTAAGTCCAAGAAAGCTCAATGTGCATTGGCAAAAAAGCCAAGAGAACGCAGTAATTAAAAAATTACATCGTAACTTACTATCAGAAGGGGGGACAAAAATAAATTTATTTCTAGCCATGCTCGTGGTGGAACAGTTGTCTCCCCTGTTGGTGGTGAACTAATGAAAACTGAACAGGTAGAGGTTATTAGAAGGTGGATCAAAGAATGCCGTTCTACTATCCTGCCTTCAGGAGAGGGTGAAAAGTTTACAATGAACCCATGGAAGTTTTACTGCATGGTAATCACAACTGCCTCAGCAGGTTATAACTCAAAGCTGTCTGTCCATTGCATGGGTTAACAGTTTGTGGAAAAACATGTTTTTTTGGTATCCATAGCCAGTTGGCCTCTTTAATGCACAGCTTTTTGTTTGTGTCCCTTTAGCTCCCAAATATTATGCCTCGAGGAGTTCAGCTTGCTTCGCTGTTTATGGCTGGTGTGGAAATTGCTTTGGCTGCCAATGATGTGTGTGGTGCACCAGTGCCAGCACCGATGTGCTGTCCCTGGCTTTTCTTTGATGGCAAACTCTTCCACTTCAAGCTGCTGAAGGCAAACAACAACACACCCCTCATTGATATGTGTGATGGGCAGGTGAGTCATTATTTCATGGTCTTTACAATGCTGTGAAACAAGTCTTTGGCCACTAACAAATGTGTTGCTCTACTGATTTCCAGTAGAGTGATTTGATAATGGCAGGGAGAGTTATTAGAGATGGTAAATAGATTTTGATGAGACTGAAGATTTAAAAAAGCAACCCTGAAATTGTTCTTAAGGCTGCAAAAATGGAGTTTTTTCCCCCAATCCACGTTCTTTGTCTTGAATATAAATAGAAAAAGAGGGGGGGAACAAATCTCATGATTTTTCTGCTAATGCTATGTATTGTAGTGAATATACAGGGCAATGGTTAAAATAGAGAAGAGGAAATGTGGAGAAACTGAAGTAATAGGCTTTGTCAAAGTTAAAACTTACTGTGAAATTACATGCCCCCTTCACATGCTTAAGCTTCCTAGACTCAAAGACAATTTTTTTTTTTTTCTTCAGGTAGAGCAAGTGCTGCATGTTGAGAGACTTCGTCAAGCCATTCTGGAGAACATCCATGTGGACTTTGCTAAGCCACTCCTTCCTTCTGCCCTCTATCCTCCATATCCACCCTATGGGCCAGGTCCAGGACCTTATGGGCCAGGACCCATTCCCCGGGGAAGAGGCGGGCCCTTGGGGGCCATGATGGGGCCACCTGGTCCCAAGTCCCCTGGGCGGGGGCGAGGGATTCTAGGTAATGCCGGTAATAACCTTTTCTGCTACTAATGAACTGTCAGGCTTGGTGATCACTCATGTGCAAGTCAACCTGGCTGAGAAGGTTGTCGGGGTGCTTAACCATTTCTGGTTATTTGAGAGTTTATTGGAAATGAGGGAATAGGGAAGCCATTTTTTGTTATAGGGAAGCCATTTTAAACACAAACCTAAATACTGGAGCTTTTAAATTTTAAGGCTTCTTTCTTGCTTTTCTTAAAATCAGCCATTAAATTAAAAAAAAAAAGGGATGCAAGCTGTACCTGATGAGACAGATTGGAAGTACATGGGAAATCAAAGTCTGGCTCTATTGTTGTTGCTTTGCTTGCTGTGGTTTGTGTTATTTTTTTGTACTGGGTGAGTTGGTGTGTATTTGACCTTCTTTTATAATTTTTTCTTTTGATTTATGTAATTTCAGCTGTACAACACCACCATCAGGACTAGGCAGCAGTAGATTATATGCATAAATCTCATCATAGGCATTGGGCTTTTATTGTGCCTTTGCAGATTGATGTTTAGGTCCCTAGAAAAAGTAATTTAAGCTGCCGGTTTTTGTTGGCTTTGTAGTTTGCTGAAATACAAGTAAATTTTTGTTTTGTTTTTTAAGTTTAGTAAATTTCATTTTCATATTTCCAAAGTTGGTCTCTTCTACTTCTTCCCTGATAACCTACCGTTACATGTACACTTTGAACTCATTGTACACTTGGTAAACATCTGTGCAGTTTTTTTTTTTGGTTTGGTTTTTAATTTGTTGCTTGGTACATCCAAAATATATTTGATTATGGGTTTCAGTACTTATGGAATTTTTTTAAAAATTCTCTTTTATTTGAGATACATCTAAAATAAACATTTACTGAAATATGACAAAAATCATAAACTGTCCCATTGTGTCTGTAAGTTTAAAACTGCTATGGTGGTTATCATATCATTGTAAGCGCAACATTTAGAAATGATAATTTTTAGTGGTTAGCTTTCATATTTTATAGTAGTTTGACATATCAGGATCAAGCAAGTCGGAGATTAGGGAGAAACGCTGTGTTAAATTCATGGCTTATGCATAAGAAAGAACAGGAAAGAGTATTTAAAGCTGGTTCACCTGCTATTTGCCTGCTTAATGTTATACTCATTAGTAAATGTAAGAATGTGACCACATCCAAACACATGGAATCTTTTATTTTATTGTAATCTTTCATGCAATATTCAAATAATCAAAAGATAGCTCTTTGAATAGTATAATGCGACCTCTACTCGTATACTTTGACTAACCAATAAAACCTTGTGTATTCTTAAAGAAGCATTTAATTCCCAAATAAAGTTTTTGAATTTATACATTAAATTCTGGTAGCCTTCTAACCCAGGAAGTAACAAAGTAACATTTCTCCAATATTTATCATGCTGAATTATTTTAAGGGCTAGTGAGGAGGCAGCTCTTGTTTCTAGTGTAAGATGCTATTTCTCCAGATCTGAGTGAATGGTCCAAGTCTGTTCTTGAGATACATACCTAGAAATGTCACCATGCACTAAAAGAGTTCTACAGCATAGATGGGTTATTAGTGTATGTGGATATGTTTATAATATACATAAACGTGTCATAAAATAGGAGGTCTGGGATCCTAGGTTAATGAAGGGCATCTGTGTAAAAATGTGTCATGATTCTGGTATTCTGTGCATGGTGATACCATTTCTCCAATTGACTATGGCCTTCACAACAGTCAGTTTTGATGTCTGTTGCTGATTTCTTTTTGTGGATGGTGATAGCTTGAGAATGAAAAGTGGGTATTCATCCATACTTGGAGAAATAATATCTTGCACTAAGGTTTACTCAGTCATTAGAAACAAAATTTGCATCCTACTAGTCCTTTAAGGAGTAAGGTGACTACTGTAACTGTCAAAGTGCTGGTTGGCATCAGTCGAATCTCTTCTAGGCCTATCCATCTCATTATTTGTGCCTGTCACATATTTCTCACTTATCCAACCCCTTGCTTTCACCTTTCTGCTGTTATTTAAATTTTTTTCAGCTTATTCACATTTTAGTCATGACCTTGACCTTTGACCAAGTGCAGCGCCTCTCGTGCTGACATGAATGAAGCAAAGGCCAGACTTGCTCCTGGCCAAATGGCATTGGGTGACACCATTTATTGTAAACCCTAGCTTTTTGCACCTGGTGGAGAGCTGACGCAAGAGAAACCTTAAGGAGGATTGTGTTTGAATTTATTAGGACTAAACTGCACCAGATGTCACATTTACATTTTGTTTGCTTATGATCTTAACATTTAAAAATAAGGAACTAATCTTTATAAAAGAATGTTGAATTGGGGATGTGATCTAAGAAGTGCATATTTTTGAAGCAAGGGAAAGTGTTTATATTCCCCTCTTGCAACTTATAATTGAAAGAGGCAGCAAGAGGTTTCCTGATTTTTTGTAAATTTTTCATTACTAGCTTAAATGCAGTCATGTACCGCACATATCACACTGGTTCCATAAGATTGTAATGTAAGTAAAATATTTTATCGCCTAATGACATTATCATTGTAATGTAGCACAACATTAGGGGATTGTGATGGTGGAAGCAAACCTACTCTGCTGCCAGTCATAGATCAGTGTAGCACATACAATTACGTTCAGTACACAACACTTGATAATGATAATAAGAGTGGTAGTTTAGATACACTCGTTGATGATTGAGTAATGATGAAATCACCTTACAACATGTTTTACAGAATGGATCTCCGTTAAGCAATGCATGACTGTACCTTGCAAGGTGTTAAGATATTAGTACTTACTGCTCATTGCTTTAAGCTTAAAATTAATTTAATGGCTTCATTTAAAACATTAAGATTTTTTGGCATGCAGGGGAGTTTTTTAAACATGAAATGTTCATATAAAAACAATGTCATGCTGTTGTGCAATTTATTATTAACAGTTTCACATCTTAAATCTAATTTTATAAAATTGTTTAGATGTTAAAGCAAACACCCCTTTCCACATCTATCAACAGATTGAAAAAAATGAGTATTGCTAATGAAAAATTATTGTAACATAATGATACTAAGCGACAGGTAGGCATCAGCAGTGACTTATTTTAACTACAGATTATTTTCCTGTGGCAAATAAGACCAATGTGGTTTTTTTTTTTAATTTATGGACTTTTTGTCTTGTACTATTGGAACATTATAAAATAGCCTATTCATGCAGTGTTTTCTTTGTATATGTTGAACATGACCTAAATGCTCATCTCAAAAATTGCATTGTCAGGTCGCAGTCCAGTTGACACTCGTGGTGGGCAACTAGAGATTGCAGGTGTGGTAGTGGGAAGCTGGAGGGGCCGTGAGGGTCCATCGCCACACGTCAGGTATGGAACAAATATGACAAAGTGAATAGGTATTTATGAAACACAGATTGGGGAGACTACACATTCAGCCACGTGATGACGTTTTTTTTTTAAATATGCAGCAGATGTTCTCTGTGCAGTCCTGTTTTTGCAGTAGAGTTAAGAACACTATCAAGATATAAATCAGCAGACATAATTTTAATTGATTTTTGCCTCGCTGCAGTTAGCCATATATTTGGCGCTATATTTGCTTTCATACCTTAACCATGTAAATTTTTTGTGAAATTCTTGTTCCAATTACATTGAAATGTTCATACAACAATGAACTACCTTAATACTGAAGGAGTGGTTTCCTGTATTTATGCAACTCAAATAAATTTGTAAATAATATAAGACTGTTAAAAGGTCATTATTGAGCTTAGCAAACTGAAAATGCACCTCTTTCATGAACATTACTCCTAACACCCTTTGCCATAATGCTAGTCTTTTTTTACACTCTTCCTTTTGCAATATCATATTACTGTCAGATCTTGTTCTTGTTATTTAGTTCCTCTTTGTTTTTTCTGTATTTGATTTTGTTTTCCTGTCCCTTGTATGGTGTCCATGTTTCGTTCTTGCTCTTAAGCACTAAGAGCATACTCCTCACACTGTGAGTATGTGCTTTTGACAAATTTTGCATTTATTATTACTATTTTAAGACTTTTGTTGACTCACTTTTTATGCTTTAAGTAGTTACTAGCATATTGTTTAATCCCAGGTGGGTTTTTACCAATTTTCATGCTTGCATACTTATGTACTTCACTTTCAGATGCATGTTCTTAGTCTATAATGTTATAGTATTTTCTGTTCTCTTCACAGGGGAATGCCAGGAAGTCAAGCTTTCTTGCCTACTCGACCAATCCGTGGTCGTCCTCCAACATATGTCCCTGGCAGAGGGGGATATGGACCTGTAAGTTTGCAATGGGAATTACTTTTGTACGTCACTAACAGGTTGTATTGTTGCCACTTATCAAGTCTGAACAGTCCATTTGTGATAAATCTCCTTTAAGATCGTGTTTATTGAAAGTATCTTTATTATTCTTTCAGCCACCTGTTCGTGGTCTTTATGCTCCACGTGGTGGGCGAGGGTTGAAGCCCATAAGGCGTCCTGTGCGTCTGACTGTCAGACCAGGCAGAGGAAGGGGGGCAAAGACTGTGTCCAAGGGAAGGGGCGTAACCATTGACTCTTCAGCCACGTGAGACTAATTAAATAATCTCTGTAGTTAGATGAAAATTCTCACTTTGCTTATACAATGGAACTTTGATTATCTGGTCTTCAAGTAACCATACATTCATTTATCTGCAACTGCACCCATCCCCTACCCCAAAAAAAAAAAAATGCTCTGCAGTGCCATTATTAATTGAGACCTTTAGCAAAAGAAGAGAAAAGAGTTACATGTACAGGCAAAAAAATTTCAGTAGGCAGGAATGTACATGAATATTGTAACTTGGGATTTTTTTATTTTTTTTTTAAGATGGTGGGTTTTTGAGAATTTATAAACAAAAGGTAGAGTTAAAGACTGGTGACTGGTTTTAAATCCATCAAGTGATAACTACTCAGATGTCACCTGACCATGAAAAGCCACAAGGTGTAATTGATGAAGAGCATTTTCCCCCCTCCAGCTATAAATTCCAATGGCTGCCATGCATTCATAAATTTTGGCTTCTGTCTTTAGCTCCAGTGTCTTTCTTGGAAAAGATTGTATTTCATATTATGTCTCTAGCATTGCTGAAACCACATTGGCAACTGCTCACACATTCATTGCGATCCATAGACAGTCGTTCAGTCAGAGGTGGGTGACACACACATCAGTGAGCAAGACTGAAGATAGGCAACACAATGAGAGTAGCATTTCTGATTATCTGGATGATGGATGCTGGTCATTAGACTGGATAATCAAGGTTCCACAGTGTGTGTGCACTTGTTAATTGTACTTTGTGTTGGTAGGAATTAGAGTATACGAACTTGTATTCCAAAATCAGGTGTATATTTGTGAATCTCTTCAGTTCATTTCCTGTGCCCTTTCTGTGTAATAACAATTTATCTTTATTTACAGTTACTAGCACCATTTCTTTGAGTGGCTCAGAATTCACACGCAAGCATGATTTAGGGATAAGCATATTAAATTTTGTTTTAATTAAGTATGTGAGTGTAAGCATTGCGCTTTATGTCTTTATCACTGGATTTTAATTTCTTTGCCTCCAGCAGCAGTCAGACCAAGGTTAGTGGGAGTAAGGAGAAAGAAACTGTGAACAAAGGAGAGCAGCCAGAAGTGTTTGATGATGCTGAGGAGGAAGAAGAGGAGGAAGAGGATGGTGACTATGCTGAAGAAGAAGAGGAGGAAGAGGAGGCCAGTGCTCAGCAATTTGGTTCAGGCGATGTGGATGGTTTCCGAGACCCTAACAGTCTGGAAATCAATGCCTGAATGTGACACATCAGCCTCTTACATCATGGACAAGAAATATTTTCTTTTCAGATCTATGTTGTACCTCTCATAAACATGGAATATTGAGAGATACCAACATTCATCTGAGGAGGAGATTTTTCAGTCTGAACACAGCATCTACTTCCAGTCAGAACATCCGAGCATTTGCTGACTCGGTTGCTTGTTCACTTACATGCAAGCACACATGCACATGCACACACACACACCGAGAAGAACATACTATGAGGTTAAACATCTCTACATTTGAGTAAACAAATCAATGCACGTTTGAAGACAAAAGACAGCACAGTTGATAAATTAAGTGCACATGCCATGCATGTGGGCTGTCCCTTGACGATGACTTTCACAGTGTTGTCTTGCCCTGTTGGGCTCACATGGGCATTATGGATAACCTGAAACTCATTGGGCCTGTCTTTCATTGAAGCCTTGCTTGTCAAGAATAACCTTTCGTTTCTAGTCATCACAATAGTTTTAAAAGAAAACAAAGAATGGGGAGGTGAATAGATGCTCTGTTGGTAAGAAAAGATGATAGCAGAAAAAGATGAATAAATAAAAAATTAACCCAGAAGAATTATTGATGAGTTTTTGAATATGATATTGTTGCATTGGGCTTAGTGGTTTTACTTACAAGCAGTAAAGGTTGTTCTAATTACAGTCAGAAAGGAAAGATTAAGAAACGAACATATGACAAGGGATGGGAACTGGAGCAAAGATATATGGTGTTGGAGCACAAGCTCAGTCCATGTTATTCTTGGCAAGCAAGGGTAGAGAAGTCTTTTCTCTTTTGGTCGTGGGTCCGGCTGTCACCTCTTTTCATTGACCTGTTACTCATTCTGGACCCACGAGCTGAGAGACTCATCTGCCTCTCATTTCTCACAGGCTCTGCAACAGTGTGTTGCCCTTCTGGAACAAACATATTTTTTGGAAAAAAAAGCCCAGAGGCACTTTCTGAAGATTCCATACGTGCTCATTTTCATAACAGCTGCAGCAGCATCCAAAAGGATTAAAAGTGCTGAAGGTGTTGGACAGGCTGATGTTAAGCTTTGTTGTCTGCCTTGTAAAAGCTGTCAGGCCACACCAAGCCATCACCATGCTTGGCTGTCAGGCCTTTATGTATCCTGATGTTTAATTAACAATCGTGTGATGGGACATTGCCCCACCGGGCTGTCGCTTGTTTGACTTAAGCTGTCAGTATTAAAAGTTGAACAATTATTCCTGTTTGTTTGTGGCCAGCATCTTAAGATTGAACTTGAAGCACAAAACTTGTTGTCATTTTTTTTTTTTTTTTTTTTTTTTGCATCTGAACTGTTGTAAGCCCTGCACGAGATTGGCTCTTTTAAATGGGCAGCAAGGGGGCCCACAGGATGTGCATTGACTTACAAATTTTACAAGGTTAACGACTGCTGCAGTTGATATGACTTAACCACGACCATGGGTTTTCCTGATGCTATACCATCCTTGTTCGTTGATGCTCAGCAACTGCCTGCGGAGTGTCACCGTGCGCTCAGGTTATGTGAGCTGTCGGAGTGGACAGGCTGTTCAAAGGGGTGTTTTTACCCTTTTTATGCATTTATTTTTGTTTACCCCCTTCCAGACAGCGCATTGAGTGTATTTTCATTTCCAGAAAAAGCCATGCAGTAAAGAAAGAACTTAGTCTCTCTCTACTTTTTTTTTGATTTTTTTTTTTTTGGTTAATATTCTGGAAATAAAAATACACTACCAAACAGAAGTGTTCCTTGTGCTAACAATGTTCACCTTGGCCATGGCAGCTAGTTCACGTCTTGGCTGACAGCCAGGAAATGGTATCACTATTCAGCAATGCATGGGTGAGGTGGATGTTGATGGCACATGGAAGAGAAGATGGCGGAAGAGGAAGGGAGGGAGGAAAGCCAAAGTGTGGACAACGTTTTTGTTTCCGCGCAATTCACTGGCTCTGAACTTGGAAAACAAGCAACTGTGTGTACGTATGGCCAATGTTGATTTATTTTTGAGTGACTTTTACACGGAAGAAATGTATTATTTTTGTACATTTCATATTTGTTTTTATGACCTTGGCAAACATGTTAATGTGCGAACCAGAAGGATCAGGAAAGAGCTTTTTAAAGCAGCAAAAGATGGGCATGATCACTCTGATCTCAGAAGACATCAAATGGCTTGTGAAAACTCGAGTTGTGGGTTGGTCTTTGTCAGGGAGTACACTATATAAAACAGATGTGCGGGACCTTGGCATGCTTACTTCTTCTGGAGTATGAGCAGGCAGGTTGTAGATTAAAAGGACTCATTTGCCTTGCCACCACATAATGGCTACCTTCTCATCACAGACCATACAGATTAATTAGGTACAGACCATGCACCTTCTGCTGTGTGTGCATGTCGGAGATCACTTAAATTTAACACTAAAGGTGCAAAGGTGGGTGGCTGCTACAGTGCTATAAAAGGATGAGGGTTTTAAAAAAAAAAAAGAAATAATGGGCCAACAGTGATGGAACAGAATTAGTGTGATGAATTTTGCAGAAGAAAGCAATTGCTGACGTCGGGGTTGTCTGCCGTTGATGCTTGATTTGAATGACTAGAACTTTTTATTTTCTTCAGTATCTGAACATTCACTTGCCCTGTGTGGGGCTGGGTAGGGGGCAAGAGACACAGTTCTGCTTTGTTTTCTAATAACGAGACAAACGAATTCAGGAACAGGTTTTTTTGAGAGCTGCTTGATGCAGAAGGGACTTTCTAGCAAAGTTTCCTGAGGCAGAGAAAGCTTCATACAGTGTAGCTCAGCACAGATTCCTACACAGGACACAACTTGCGGAAGGGCGTAGTTAATAACGCCTAGTCTTTTTACAAATTGTACAAACATTACTCCTTTTTTTTTTTTTTGTGAAACAAGATGGTTCTTGTGACAGGATCTTCTTCACTTTAAAATGCACTGAATTAACAAGGATACTTGGAACTTTTCTTGTTCTTGGACCAAAATGCTGTTTTAGGTTGGCCTGATCCAAACAGCCAAGGAGATTTAACGAAAAGTTAATGAAAGTAATGCAGAATGGGGGAAATATATCCTTGCAAAACAGGCCAAGCATTGAGACAATAAATGGAGTCCACTCAAGGACTACACTCCTCGAAACAGGTCTGGATATTTGCTTTTTAAAAAAAAAAAAATTCTTATAATGCATAGACCTTACTGACGGTGGTGTCCAGTAAAAATGTCTTTGAAACTGTGCACCACTTGGGGAAATCTTGAGTGCATTGCAACAGTCTTACTGTATAAAATAAAGTGGATATTTTGGAGAGCTTTTCAGTAATGTTATTGATTTGAATATCCTATTGCATTTGTCTGTTAGATTGGACTTTGCTCCTACTTAGGTTTGACACTGCTCCATTTCTTCCCAGTGGAAACAGTTAAGGAAACTGATGAGGGAAATGGATTTTGAGATCATTAAATAAAGTGGGTGAGGTAGCCTGTGTGCTACTCAGTTCACACCCAGGAGTGCATGAAATCTAGTTACCTTTCATGATTACAATGCTGTATTTCAATATCTGATAGGATTGTTGTAAGGGAGACTTTTAAACAATCTGTGTATGAAGAACTAATGCTTATAGTTGGTGGTTAAAAAAAAAAGTCTTGCACTGTATCACATAGTCTTGTCTTGATGAAACCTTCCTGTATGCTGGTGTTTGTGTTTATTTGTAACAGTTTTTTAAAAATTAGATTTTCTTGTAAAAGCAACATTTTCATTCAGAGGATGCAACTTCCTAAAGGTGAGCCTTTGCTTTGCTGTATTGTGTAACTTGGGAAAAAAACCGAAGCTTTTGTTTGTTATTTTAGAAACATTGAAAGCACATTTTGTAGTATGAAATAAATGTGCTGGGTCAAATTGACTTGTTCCGATAAATTGTTCTAAACAAAAAAAATAAATGTACTGACCTATTATTTGTGGCCCAAAGCTGCTTAATACTGTTAAGAGATGGTACCCTCTGTTTATATATTACATGATGATTAACAGATATAGGAAATACACAAATAATAGCCCATTTACTGTATCTTCATTTATTAACAAACATGTTTGTCCATGTTTTCTGTAAATGAGATAAAACTTGATGTTTTAGAATTGAACAGTTTTAATTTCCACCATTCAACAAGGTGGAGGCTACTCAGTTTGAGAAAAATAATATTGTAAAAGGAAAATATTTTACTCCACTTTGTGAGACTAACCCTTTCCCCATGTAGTGCACTTGTGTTCACATCTAGTTGTGTTAAAACTTGTTCACTTTTAGAATTACTCCACAAAGGCATCAAATGATTTCTGTAATGGTGCCATAGACAAGACTAGACAAAATGTTATACAACAGGCCTTTGACAGTGTAGCTCTTCATAGAAGACAAAGCATGCTGACTGATCCTCGCAAGAAGATATTGTAATTTTTTTTAAATGGTTTTGTAAACTATGTTCTTTGTTTGCAATACATTTTACAACCCCAACAAAGAAAAATGTTTTTAAGATTTAATGAAGTTTAACCTGATGGTTTCTGCCCCATCACCAATAGTTCTGACAACTTGTTGAAATATTTTAAAGCCATAGTCATGTAAAATAGAAGGATTTATTCATCTGTGCTGATCAGTTCTCAAAAAATGGCCATGATGCTAGAATAATGGTGAGGCCGACACCTCAAACAGCTGTTCTTGATTTAGCACAGGGATTTTCCTAAGTGCTTTTATCTATTTGCAACAGATTGATGAACATTAATGGTCAGTTAAAAGGCAATGAAATAGAGTATTTTGCTAATGAAAATGCCACCTAGGTTCATCAAGCTTTTGTCAAGGTAGTGGAGAAGCTGACGTATTACGTAAAACTTTCTGTAACAGTTTCTTGAGATATGGTGGCTTGGCTCAGCAGGCCTCTGTGGCTGATCAAGAACATGTTTTTGGTGCTTATGTTCATCACTTTAGCTAAATGACCCACCTGTGGGTATAATATAGATTTAGTTTATATTTTGAGTACTTTTGTAAGATTAGAACAGAGACATTTAAAGGAGGGGAGGAGCCTTTTGTTCTTTTGTCAGCTTTTTATTTTTTTTACATAGTTAAGAATTAGACATGAAAATGTTGAAGTGTAAAGGGAATGCAAATTTTTGTCTTAGGACAAGGACATATTGTATTTTTTCTTATGTGTAACATTTCATTGCGTGCATAGGTGGTTGCATTTTTGCGCTAATTCTTTTCCCCTCCTTAATAAAAATGTTAGCTTTGCATGTGTTATATAAAAAGAAATATTCTCTAGCATGTAAGTTACCGTTTTCGAGTTTTTGAATGCTGTCCAACATGTATCTTTCTTGTAGCTAGAGCACTTTATGCATATTTCACAAAGTAGGGGGCATTGTGTGTGTATTTTTTTCCCATGACACCCTTTCCAAAACATGGTCGTTTGGCCCAGCAATGCAAAAAAAAAAAAAACAACACATTGATATATATATATTTGAAGTCAAGAACATGGAGAAAAATTTCAGTTGCACCCAGAGATTAACAAAGCCTGTCTTCAACAATATTGATTTTACTGTCATTTTGAGCCATAAATTGAGTACAAGACTTTTGGGAAAAAAAATCTCATGCCCCACACTTATGCTACTAAATGCAATACTGCAGTTTCTGTAAAAGGGTTGGGTGTAATCAGTAACTTCTGTGGTTTTGTCAATATTACGATGAACAGTCTGCATCAAGATCAGAGGAGATCACGATCGGGGTGCAGTCTTTTGCGAATGGTTTGTCTGTTATTGAATAAATGTTGTTTTGTGGTGATGATGATGTCTTTCTTCTTTTCATGGTCTGACCTGTGATGTGCGGGGCAAATGTTCACACATCCAACACAGTGTGCACATGTGTACAGCATAAAAATTCTCATCAAGTGACATTGCACGTGGAACATGTCTTGATTATGACTACCACCTTTGACCAACATCCTAGTGAATATTTGCACAACAAAATTTCTCTCCCTGTATAGCTCATCACAAAAGTCATACCCATACTGGCGCGCACACAGTTTCGACTTGTGCCACAGCAGATTTCAAAGAGGCCCCACTCTCCAACAAATTACTGGGCATGAATAAGCAAATGAAACCAAAATCGCAGCTGCTTCAATAGACAACCACTTGAGATGATGCTTACAGTGTGTTATCAGCCAAATTACAGGGTTGTAAAAATAAGAGTTGTGACACACTGCCCAACTTTTCCTCCAAACTGATAAGATGGTGCTTTGATTTCACCATACAACTTGAAATCTGAAATAATAATAAAAAAACATTTTAAACATTTATGTCCACTGAAAAGTTTTAAACATGGCTGAGTTCAGTCTATTTGTAGTGCAGATTACATGACGGGTAGCAAGTGAAATATTGGGCACCAGTTGCATAAATCTAAATCATAAGATTGTTGATCTTTCTACAACATTGATTGACAAAAAATCTTGTTTAAAATTCTTGGATAATATTTGTACCAAACTTCTTCAGTGGTTTAACTTTTACAAAAGCACCAACAATTGCCTCCTATAAAATTACCAGCATTTTAATATTAACAAACGCAAAATTTGTATGGCTTATACTCGCACTGTGCCCATAAGGAGCATGATCTTAGTGCTTAAGAACAAGGGGGTGGGGAGAAAATTGGTATTTTCCGTTGCACCACTGGACTGCCCAATAATAAGAACAAGATAGGAGCAACACATAAGGGACAGAAGAACAAACAACATGAACTACAGAAGGATAAACAATACCTATGAAAAATAAAAACCAAATACAGAAAATGCAAAGAGGAACCAAGTAATAAGGACAGAGTATCATTATTTTGCAAAGAAAGATGAGCAGGGAGGAAGCAATAAGCACGAAAAGGGGGAAGGGTGAAAAGGAGTTGCATTTTGTGGACTGTTGTTAGGAGTAATGCTAAAGGAAGAGGTGCTTTTTCAGTGCACATTTAAAGGATTCAATAGCAGGGAGGTGGTGGATATGGATTGGGAGAAGGTTTCATTGTTTCACTGCACAGTAACTAAAAATTTGATCATAAGTTGTTAACCACATTTTCCACTTGCTATATGATGAATTCAGCCATCGAAGATGGCCACAAAGGAGTTTATTGTATTTATACTGAAAATTATGCTTTTCTCATCTATCACTGAATACAAAATGTACTAGCAGGTATACTAGTAGTTTTTAAACTCATGAATTAAAATTGTGGTCATTGTGTATAAAATAAAGTTGGCATAAATTTATTTTGAAAGAGCTTGTACACCAATCTATCAAAAATATTCTCTTTGCATTATTCACTACAGTTTCTATGCTGGTGAGAATGAAAGTACAAGACTAAAAATCTGCTTCGAAGGTTACTGGCAGTTGATTGCAAAACCATGAAATACTTATTTTGTTTCTCCAGCTTTGTACATGTTTAATAATTCAATGCTAACAATAATGTAGCTTGAGTAAGTCCACTATTTATGCGATAATCTTAATCTTTCCTATATTTGAAAACATGGCTGTAACAATTCCATTAACAAATTTAAAAAGCATATAATGCAGTGTACAAAGGATCAGTTTATTTCCCTTATCTATGTTACCTCTTACATCTTGGCTGATTTCATACATCTGTCAAAACAAGATGTTTTTATTTTCTCCTTCTATTTGCAAGCAGAAGATACCAGGCGATAGATTACTGGTAATGAAAACCAACAACCCTGGCAATAACAAACCTGTCTTGAAAAAGTCTAGAAGCTCATCTTTAGTCCAGTTGCAAGAGGTGATCATTAATAAACCCCCTGGCTGCAAAAGGTGCTTCACCATCTGTCTATACGCCATACGACTTCTCTCAGCACCATCAGGATTCAGACTAATGGCATCATACGTTCCTTTGTCCACACACACGCGATATTGTCGGCACAGGCATGAGGTTGCCAGCAGTGAAGTGGGATCACTTGTTAAATCACCAGCCTAAAGGTTAAAAAAAAAAAAAGGTGACACTATGTTTGCTCTCACAAATGTGCACATGTACACACACACACACGTGTGCATGGAATCTTTTATTCCCTCCCACACTCTGAACATACAAACAGAAAATTAAGCATGGCTTGTTTGGAGCTACCATAACTTTTAAGCACAGATGGAAATAAGGAAGCAATTCACACCATGTAAAGGTAGTGCCCATAATAGGCTACTTTAAAAACTTGAAGAAAAAAAGAAAAAAGTTTCTAATAGCTAAACTTGCTACTCTAACAAAGCTTTAGACAATACAGAAAATGAGGCCACAGAAGGAAGTTTGTCCAGAAAGTAAATTCAAAATGCTCAATTGCTTGGTTCACATTTTAAGCGGAAGTATTACAAAATGTAGGATCATTCATTTGTTCATCCTTTGGTATCCGATGAGTTACAGTTATGCTGATCCATCAGGACTGGTCAGCCATTGAAGGTGGTGGGGTGTACCTGTTATCAGACTGATGCATGTGCTAAGATTGTCGCTACTGATAAAAATGGAGATGTGATGGCCATGAAGGGTTTCTTGCATGATATTCTCCAAAAGGGTGACAGGGGGCACCCTTGATAGCCCCTTCCATTATATTGCACTCCTTGAGTTCTTGCACAACCCTTCAGTGACTTGAATTGGGCCATCTTTGATGTTGAATTTGTACATCATGTGCCACAGCCTCTCATACCACACTCTGCTAAATGGAAAGTGGCTGGTGTGGACGTCAGACCCATTGGCATCCTGGAACGGGCGTGTTGCCAGCGGCCCTAGCCAGTCCTTTTGTTGACAATGTCTTCTCAAGATGAGCTTCATGCACGGCTGCCTGTACTGCCTGCGCCACATCTGCGGTTGAGTCCATTATCTGATCAAGGACGTTCTTCCCTAGTAGAAGCGACACGCGCCTCCTGCGCTCACTTGTGACCACATCGACCAGGTCTTTGACCACCATGATAGGAACGTCCTCAGACGCTGGCCGTAAACATGTCCACCACCGCCACTCCTGAGTTTGTTTTAGCTGTAAGTCCTGTATATGCCCTCGTGCCCACTCGTCAGTGACCGTCGTTACCTCACTGCCGGTGTCGAGCAACGCCATCACTCAACTGCCATAAATGACAACCTCCGCCGTCGGCCACTTTCCAGTCAGGCCAGCTACACTTTATTTCCCTGTCATCCTGTTACGGAAAACGGGGGCAGTCACTTTCCCTGACCGGTCGGGCTGCAGTCCTCCGAGATGGTGTCAATCGCCGCCACTTCGACGATCTGCGCCGCCTTCTACCTCGCCTGCTTAAATTCTGGAGCTTCGCGGCGCATTCGTCGACCACCTCATCACGTTGCTGTGGCACTGATGTCGACATCTTTCCGTTCGCCGTACGCCTCCACTAGGACACCCAAGATCTTTCTCGGCGTATCTCTTGCGTCATGCGGAAGCATCATAACTCGACGTCTGGCAGGTCCCTCCAGCGAGCTCAAGATGTAACCACGAGCCGCATTCTGACACATCGGGTTTATGGCGAGAGCTAACTCGACCTCTGTTTCAATCTCGTCGATACTCGTTGGTCCACCGGCAAACTACTGAAAGCGGACTAACTAGTATGCTCGTAGAGCCTCTGCCCACCCAACGGATAGCATCATGGTCCTCTCTATGTACTAATCTTCTGTCGTGGGCTTCTGCCCGTGATGAACAAATGTTTCTTTTTGTTCAGCAGTGCTTTTAGGCCCTTGGTCACCCAAGGTTTGTTGTTAGGATAAACATACACTGCTTTGATGGACTGGTGCAATCAACACTATTTTACTCCTCACTTTTACTCCTATCTGTGTGTTAAATGTCTGTATGGGTATGTGAGCAAAGACAAATTTCTGCCCTGGGTCTCCTGGGCAGACAATAAAGTCTGTTTTGATTTGATTTGATTTTGATTTGATTTCTTTTTTTGTCTGGATGTGACAGCTGAAGATCTGTTCAAGTGTGCTTCTGCCTGATCTGAAGCTAGCTTGTTCTTTGTTTGCCTTGCACTGGTGTTGATGTAATTCTGGGTTATTTTTAGCATAACTTTGTTTGGGTGGCCGATTAGGCTTATGTATGTTTATAATAATAAGTTAATTTGTATAGTACAATATCTCAGCCAAAAGGCAAGCTCACTGCGCTGAACAGGATCCATAAAACAGGCACAAAGATGCAGAACTAAGATAAAAGAACAAAACAAAGATTTGCTGCGTTCCAGCAGTAAAGGGCGATCACGGCAAATTTAATGATGATGACTCCAAAATACTAAGAAATGTTCACATATTAAACAGCAAAAAGGTGATCATCACTTCAGTTTATTCACCATGTTCCCAAATCATTTGGCACAAAGAAGTCAGGGCCTTTTTTGTTTGCTCAAGTCTGCTTGAGGAGCTCAGCTAGGACATTTCCAACACCAGGTGACTTTCCTCCCTTCATTGTGTATCACTCTTGACCTCTTCCCATAGGACTGGAGGGTCTGTAGACTCACTGGTTCTAGTCTGGTTGTTTGAGATGATGTTAACTTCCTCAGCTGAAAGCTGTGCATGCAGCACTATTTAGTCCACCCATGTGATACAGTAGTGTCACCACGAGAAGGTGGCAATTGCTGTCTTCAATGACTGAAGTTACGACCTGTCTTGATGAGGGTCTTAATAAGTTGGTAGTAGATTTTGCTATCAACTCATTCCATTCCCTTATTAGTAGTCCTAGATCCAGTTCTCCTTTGTTGCCTTCATGTTCTTCCTGATGTCATGATTCCCTGCTTTGTACTTAAAGCTGTTTTGGGATTACATTTTCTTTCTTCAATGCCCTTCTTTGATCACAGAGATCTAAGACTTCATTACTGATCCAGGGTTGTTTCTTCTTCCTTTGCCACTTTAGCACTTCTTGGGGTTTTGAAAAAAAAAAAATCTTCTTTTAAATGTTACCAGCCACCATGCTTAGGGTGTCAAATTTGCCTCAACCTTTGGCCTCAAGATTTCCAAATTTGGATCTTGCAGCTTTTCCAAATCAAAATGAATTTGAGGTTTGGCTGAGTAGCGCTTCACCTTCAGGCTCATTAAGGTTGTGGTCGCTGGCTACGTTAGAACCTATTACCTTGTTGATGCTGGATTTGAAGGGCCCTGGCAGAAGGATGAGGTCAATTTGGTTATGAACTAAATGATCCAAGTACCAAGTTGCTGTCATGGATTCCTTGTGGGGACGGGTGGTATTGGCTAATGTAAGTTGGTGGCTTTACACAAACTCTAGGAATCTTAGGCTTCTGACACTGGTTTCACCTTTCACCTAGCCAAATTTACCTATTGTTAGGGTGTTTTCTATTTATGTATTTTCCGTTGTATGATAGTGCTACAGTGGATTTCTCATTACCTGTAGTTCTACATCAGTGTAGCCCTTCTCATCCAGTACTGCAAGTGCCAAGTCCACAGCCCCTTGTGCATAATCCACTCCTGTCAGACAAGTGAAGCCTCGCATCCTCTAGTGGAAACACACAAGCACAGATTATAAACACATCATTATGTTCTTGTGTAGACTTTGTTATACTTATAAGTATCAATTCTCTGGTAAAGCTTACTGCCTTCATACAGTTGGATATTTTCAAGAAGTAGTGTAGGGAGAAATAAAGGTTGAAATAAAGGTTGAATGCAGTGGGTAGTGAGCTCGAGACATGTCTGCTCAAGTCTACACACAAAGTTATAGTCCATGCATGTGTAATGTTCAGGTTACAATCTATGCATGTGAACATACCACTTTGCAATGTCATCTACACCCAAAAGAAGCAGTGTGCAGGGGTTGTACAAAATGCAACTCTGATACAGATCACAGGGCTTCTGCTAAGGCTAAATTCTTTGGGGTCCCAGGGACCCCTTCTTCAGATTTCTAAGGGATCCCAGGCTAACTCTATGGGGTCCCTTTACAATGTGAAAAAAACCCCAACAAATCAACTACTTTGCTCAACTGCCTTTCAGGCACACAAAGCACTGTAATGTCTAGTCAGAAACGGCGAGATTTCTGTGCCATGAAGAGTGTGCAAGCATCTGTGATGAGCTTATGCTCACTGTACTTGGCGTGCTCACTTTCTTTCCGTTTCTGAGACGATGATTTTAACCACGCTGTCAACATCTTGGAAAAAGGTTAATAGAACTCTTCCTGGTAAGGGAAAAACTCCTTTGCCCAAATTTGAAGGGGTCCATTCATGAAAAGTGAAGGGGTCATCAGAACTTTTAATACGTACTGTACGCAATTTTTTTGCGTAAGCAGAAGCCCTGAGATCATTCCCTTCACTGCCAGAAAAACCCATACCACATAAACATAATTTGTCATTGACAGCTTCTTGCTTTATTGTGCAACAGACAGACTTTACTCCTGTGCATCTCATCTTGCTAGTCCTCTTCGGCTCTTTTCAAATTTCCACTTTTTCTGTGTCAATCATCAATTCCCTCCAATGTTTTTAATCAATAATTGGAATCATGCATGTTAACTGCCCTTCCCAGCTCACTGCTTTGTTGTGCAGATAAAAACCAGTGCATGCATGGTACGTACTATTGTGACAGTTGGAAAACATACTGAAAGAAAGGTAGAAGAAAATAAGCTACTGCTAGCAGAGAGATTTTGTAATGGCTTTTTTCATTTTCCTTTTGATAGCAATTAAAACTTTGTGTATAGCCAGGTACATTTTGTAACACCATGTATACCCAGCTACATTTAGGGTTATTTCTATAGTAGTCTCCTTGCAGTTTCATGTAGAGCTTTCTTGTGCAGTGCTTGGTTCATCAATTGTTTTAACAATTCTGAGAATATGGTGGTAATGTTTTTTTTGGCTTGGCAACTTACAAGCAATGCTAAACTGCTTTTAGATCAATGAGGATGCATAATTTGAAGCTTTGTGTTGAGACTTTTAAGATATTTTTCTCTGTTTAATTTTTAGATGGATGGAACTATGGTTGCAACAGTGAATGAGGTAGAGAGGGGAGGCAAACATGTCTTGCTAATTTAACTCAATTTGCGAAAGTATAAAGCTTTTATGTTTGTCAAATTTCTCAGTTTTCCTGTCTCTTAACAGTATATTTATCTTATACCATATGTGGTTTGTTACACAAAATGTCCCCCTTCTTTTTTGTAGGAGCTTAATCTGATCACAAGGAAAAACAGCTCAAGCTTAACGTCTCCTAGGTTTTCCTTGCTTGTCTGTGCCAAAGATTTACAAGTCTAGATGTTAGTGTCTTTTTCCTCCAGTCAGAGGATTACAATGAAATAAAAGCATTACCAGAAAGATCTATATTATAGCTGGATACTTTTTACACCCACTGCATGCATTATGTCTATGAACATGTCATGTCTACATTCAGGTGCGACTGTCAACTAATGAAGATGTTTACTAGGCAAGTATTTAGTGAAATCTCCCCCAAACTGAAAGTAATAATGCTGAAGTTGTACCATCACACTTCATGAGATTTTAATTTTGATTACAGCATTTAATCTGACAGAGTTAGGGATCCTCCATTTCCTATGACCAGGTGCCTGAGCAGATCTTACTTTATACCTGATGCTTCTTGTATACCCCAGTTTTGATTTATTTACATGAAACACCACACTCTTAAAAAAAGCACCTGGCTGTCTAGGACTATGTCCAAACATGCAAAAAGAAATATAAAATTGAGTACCAGTTCTAAAAGAAATGCTCCATTCCCACATCCCATGTCTAGCACAGGATCTTGAAAGCTGACCATTTCATTTGTCTCTAACCACTTCACCATTCGTTCCTGACTTTCTTCCCCAAACCTATTTATATACATATACAAAATAATAGAGACATAATCAAAAATAAAATATATAATCATAATAATAGTGCAATTTTCTAATATTCCTTAGCAGTATTATACTGGATATGACCAAAGTACAGAATAAAAAGAGAAATTATTCCATTTATAGCATCTTGTAGTTACTCTATCAACTTTCGCAGTGATGTTATTTTACTGGTTATAATTATAATTCAATCCAAAAATTTAGTTGTATGCTTTATTGATGAAGGGACTGATAAAATGAGGCACTGATGGAGGGCTAAAAAAAATCATTTATAACTCCTTACCAAATTTCCCCGATGTCTCCCATATCCTGGAAAGATTTGATCTCTCTTTTGTATGCATCTTCCCAGCTGCCATATAGAAAACAAATCCTTTTATATATCTTTTAAATAAGGACCCTTATTGCATTTTTTTAATCAATCAGTCAAAAGTGTCTTTTTATTTTTTTTTTTGTAGCCTCCTATAATCTCATAGACTGTTCCTCTTCCAGGTGTTAGGTCAACATTTAACATCGGTCACCAGTAAAGTGAGGATCGACTCTTCTGGGTTCCTCTTCTATGGCATTTATTTACAGGGCCATCTGCTTTGCCATGATATAGCCATAATTGCTGGCTCAGGATAAAGCACTAATCCTACTCCCCTTACCCATTCCTCCTCCATCTTTTTAAACTTGAAGGTGATAATGCACAATGAACAGAAGTATGGGAATAGGGGAGGAGAGTTGGGAGTTAGAAGGAAGGGGGTAAACACCTTAATCATAAATAAATGACCCCTTAAAGATCATACCCAATGGTTCACTTTTTTAAAAAGGATATAGTTATTTGTAAAATATCTATTTTCTCAGCAAATTATAACAATGATTTATGAAACGTCCCATTCCAAAGTACACATTTTGAATCTGTAAATAATATGTAGCATAAATTCCAGCTTGAGTGCAGGAAAATGGTGTCCCTTCACTCTAGTGTTATGCTTTCTGTGACAGCTGTTTGACTGGAATGGGATAGGGTTCCGTTCAAAATCTTCCCTTTTTACCCTCCAGAATATAGAGAGTTTTAGTAACAAAAGTCTTTTCATAGGCCTTAAGTGTTTACATAAAATATTTCAAAACGATTACGAAGCAGCTTAATAAGCAGACGATGAAAGATTTAGACTCGCTCGATCAATGGTGAGTGTTTTGTAAACAAAAATTAGCTTCAGTCAAATGCTGCGAGAGCTTGAACAATTATACATGAGTAGTACGTATTACGCGATAGGCCTAATCGATGCTAAAACAACCCCCACCTAAAAAAAAATCCCTATCACCCGTTTTTTTTAAAAAGACAGTTTATTAATGACCCCCAACTCCATGAGCCACCTGCTCAGCTCCTTTCCTTCACTTCCACAGCATCATGACACCCATAGCTCTTACATGGCGTCGAAAATGCATTTGTACCGATTTAGGAATTCTGGTTGTGTTCTGAAACTGTCAAAAACAAAACAACCTAAAATGGGAAAACCCAGATGAATGGTGCATGTACGAATTCTACTCCTCCCCTGCCTTTGATTAACAGTGTATACTTATAGGAGTGTACAGGATTCGCTATCAGGTGGTAAGAATGTAGCACGTGACAAGTCTCGTGCTAGCCTCAGCGTACAGATTACATAAGCGTAAGTCCAAACCAATAGCACAGTTTTCTGCAACAAAGCGTAAGTATTCTGGTATTTTGTGCTTACTACTGAACTGTTCCAAGTTCTGATGACTGAAAATCACTTTCATCGTCTGCATTTTCCATGCCTCTTTGTTTACCGGAACACGCTGGGGCATTGTGGGTGTCATGACGTAAGCGATCACGGGATTTAGCGCCATATTGAGGGTGTTTGGGGGTTGACTGATGCTGGAACGAATAGAAACGTCTACTTTAAAAGCGTAAGGTATGTGAATGGGGTTTTACTAATCATTGTTAACGATGTTAAATTTTCATCTAGAAAACAATCGCTGTGCGATTTTGTGTTGTAGGTTAAGTAGTAGGCAATGGTGATATAATCGCATGTGAAAACTGATGGGATAGCTTCAAATACGTTTTGTTGATCATTCGTTGTGGGCTTTGACGTCTGTTCATTTTATCTAATAGTTCTTTTCAAAAACATCTAGAAACATTTACAAACATTTGAATTCTAACGAATGAGAGAGGAATAAAGAAAAGCTTCACAGCTTCGTAATATTTTCCCTATGAGAATAGATCTAATCTATTCATATACTGGGATAGTTTTATCATTTTGTAATCAATAATTGTACTGTCAGTATGAAGGTTTAGTGCTACACTTGAAGGGGAAACCCACGATGAAACAGCTTCCTGCTTTTTGGTGAAGATGTCATTGTCACTCAATAAGATTCATAGGGATATGCTTTATACACAGCCATATCTGATACATATGTCTCGTGGCTTGCAAGTCCGCGCCCAATACCTATACCGAACTCGTGTCCGCCCATTAAAATGTTTCCTTAAGAACTTAATTGTGATTGTTACCGGTAAGAGTGGCGTACATAACATGTTTGCAAGCTTTAAGGTACACTGTGATATATTGCCTTTATAATGTTGCCGCAGAACTAGACAGTTGTTGAATACTGAATTTCTATTAAGGGATAAATAGATAAATTCTGTCATATTAGCATTATCTTTAGTGTAAATTTGTGATAGTAGTAGCATACATATCTGAGCTAGTGAACGTTCGTGAGCATTAGAACCAAATGCCCAAAATATCTTTACCACATTCGTTTGTTGATGTTATTAGTAACAAGATACACTAAGAGCAAGGAATAAAGCCTTAATATAGTGTATAAGTAGATAAATACTGTTTCTATTTCGCAGTATTTCCGTTATTGTGGGTGGCTCTGAAATGCATCTCTGGCAGTAAACGAAGGATTACTGTAAAATATTCATGGTGTCGATTTAGTGGTAATCTGCAAATTCCAAAAGAGCAATAAATTTGCTACTTAGAAAAATTCACTTGGCATCTAGAAGAAAGTCACTTTTCTTAAACCATACTTCAGCTAACATGCCTCTTTAAAAGACTAAGCTGTAAGCATCGACTTTCCTTAATTTCTTGCGTGCACATTTCTTTCTTTGAGAAAAAGTTTGTGGCAAGCTACACTGTTTAAGATTACTAGTTTTGAAGAGCAAACCTAGACAGTAGAATTAGAAGAACCAGTTCATAGTTTTCAGATTAAGTTGATTTTAAAAGTATATATTTTATAGAAATATATATATATATTATTTTATGATTGTGATAGCTTTTAGTCCCCAACTGCTTCAATTTTAAGACATGGTTCATTTGACCTAGGAACAGTCCATTTAGTAAATCAAAATGTACATAAGAGAAAGATGGTGCTGATAAGGTCCTTCCCTAAAGCAAAGCTTTATAAATTAACATATAGCTTAAGGGAGAACAATGTTGAATATAAATATTCAGCAGTTTTGATGTTCTTTTATATAAAATAAACATATAAAGGGATCATGGCAGAATAGCAGTCGGATTTTGGAGGTATACCTTTATGGATACCCAAAGGAAATATTCATAAAGTAGTATTTTGCTCCACTTAGTTGGGTTTTTTTTTTTGGTGAGCAATACTGCATTGACTTGTTTCTGTCTTATTTGTTCTCTGAAGAAAGTTTAAGATTTTTAGCGATTTTTGTTTTCGAGCAAATCATATGTTGTTACATGCGTTTTTCAACAAAAGAGTAACCTCCAAAGGCAATTAAATTTGAAGTATTGTTTAGTTGAGCTTGGTACAAGTAATAAGTATCATTCTGCGCATGTGCACACACACAAAATTGATCCTTGGACATGTCTTTAGTCTTCCAGGTAAAAGAATTGACTGTGAGGTGAAAAAAATCACATAATACGAGATTTGTGCCTTAACCTGTGAATTTGTACCATTCTTGATGTATTGCACTGTCTTCCTGTTGTGATTGGCAAGCCAGTAAGAACAAAAGAAGGAAATGTCAAACATTTAGTGTTGTTTCCTGTACACAGTTTATAAAATGCAGAGCTTGACTATATGTGATCCTGATTGAACAGTCACATGCTAAATTATTTGTCAAGGCTAATGTAACGATCCTTCCCATATCCACATTAATTTTGTTCGTGTTTTTTCCTGATAGCCCAGGGTAATAAGACAGACATATCTGATTTGCATGCATTTTGAGAGTGATTTCCTTCAGAAAAGACCTACTTTTAAGATGTAACATTTAGTATATTTTTATGGTCATAATTAACTCTACTTTCTTGGAATAAAATTTTCTTTATGGCATTCTCTACATACTAGAAGAGAAAATCAGAAGACTTATTTCTGTTGTCTTATAAGATGAGACTACTTAGGCATTGACAGGCTTTCAATTATCTCTCGAGGCTAAAGAGATTTAAAAAGGTGTATTTTGACCTTGCTGCAGTTTTGCATATTTAAATTAAAGGTTAAAGCCTATAGCATATTATTAAGCTTTGTTAACCGTGTTGAGGGTTTGTTCATTTCCATTGCAAATGTTATTGTCTACTCTTTTCTTCAGTTTTATTAGTTGCATTGTTAGTTTCCTTTAAAAATGGGTTTGTGACTTTACAAGAGTCTTTACATGTCCAGCACATATTTCAAAGAGAGTTACGCAGTAAACTGAACTGCTGTGTTTGTACTATTGCTACTTATTGTCTGCACTTAGATGCTACTTCTTGACTTCGCCTATAATCAAGAGGCATGAGGTCAGCCGCTAGTCCTAGTTACGGTTAAACAGATTGGTCATATCATAAAAGTGATATCAGTTCTCATGTGAGTGACTTTTGAACCTTCTATTGGTGCTGTGTTGTTGGAATAATTGGTTTTGCTATCGTAGCAGTACTGTAGAAGACTAGTTTTTTTGGTTCAATGCGTTTTAAAATGGGACTTAACGTACCACATTGTTTAACAACAAATAACAGCTATACAAGAAATATTGCTATTAGGCTCATGCATAAGTAACTTTTAAAAATTTTCATTTGAAAGATGATGATAAATTATTAGATATTTTTTAAATGCTTGTTCTATTTTTGGCTGAGAACAAGTGGTGAACCAAATGTGGACATTTCTAGGAGTAGTAGAATGAAAAAAAAATCTGGATCAGTGTAGATTGGTACAAAGGTAGATGAGTCCCATCAGTATTTTTCTTTCAGATTGTGACATATCACTTATCATCGTCGCCTATCATGTAAGATAAAATTGATTGGCTGTTGTGGAATATCATCTGAATGGCAACAGGCTTGTGTTGAAGTTAAACTCACAGATAAATGACATAGAGCTTCAGTGTGTCTTTATTGTGAAAAGGTTGTTTTTTTTTAATTGATACTCACCTTGTTAAGAGGGTAGTGTGGCATCCTTTGACAGGACATGCTGCAGCCTGTACAAAGATGGGGCTTAGCTCATCTTTTTTAGAAATAAAGTGTGTAATCTGTTGTTGATGACAAAGCTGTCAGGGATTATCATTAAAGTGTGACAGCTTGTTTGCAATAAATGCTTTGGTGTGTAGATATACATTATACCACATTACAGAGATAGAGTTCTTAGTCATGGTCACAGGTGGAGCATGTGGCTGTGTTGTCTGTTGTCTGCATCTAAAAATAACTGATGACGCGAACAAAGAAAGGATAGAACTGTGTCAGTGCTGTGTTGCAGTTGATGTAGTCACGAGATTTTTTAAACTCCACATTTCACTTTCTTCTCCTACAGTTGTTTTTGGCTTGTTTTCTTTGCTTCAGAAGTTTTGGTAAATTTTGTTTATGAGATGAAATTCTATTGCAGTGATTGCTTGTATGACAGAATGGTGTAAGTTATTGGCACTGGTGTTACCAGCATTCTTTTAGTGATGTATGTATAAACTGTTTTGATTTTATATGTATCATTTAGCTGTGTGCTATGTTTTCAGATCTCCAACTCTAAAACAACGATATGGCATCTAGGAAGAAGGTGCTTCTAAAAGTGATCATACTTGGCGACAGTGGGTACGTATTTAACTTTTCCAAAAAATTTTTTTGATCAGTTTGTATTTATCTGAATACAAAAATGAATTAGTGATCACTTTTACAGATGATAATGACATTTGTTATCAAACACTCAGTTATTAGTAATTCAATCGATACAGACATCAATGTAATTGAGCATTAGCTATGAAGACTTTTGCATTCACGGGTGCGAAGTTTATAGGAAGAGTTAACCATTAGAACAGATCAAAGGCACATTGATTGTACAGCAGTAATAAAGTGTCTTCAGAGAGTTGTTCTTTTCTTTTTTTGGTTAGTATTATCTGTGTGTACAAAATTGGAGGTCTCTTCCTCCCCTTCCCAGACTTGTCGTGACTGTGTGCTTGCTGGCTTTGGCAATACTATCTTAAACTTGGTGTGCAGCGTTGGGAAAACATCACTCATGAACCAGTATGTCAACAAGAAGTTCAGTAACCAATACAAGGCTACAATCGGAGCTGATTTCCTCACAAAAGAAGTCATGGTGGATGATCGACTAGTCACGATGCAGGTATAAATTAGTTCTTAGCTCACTGATTTGTAATTCAAGGTCTCCACAGCCCAGTTGTTGCTGTGCATGAAGTTAACATAAATGTATAAAAAATAGACTGACAATCAGTAAATGATATAATCTGCTGTCTATCTGTAGCTCTGGCATGAATAAAACAGTAGTGTGAAATGTGATCCTTGGAAAGGATTTATGGAAGAAATATTAGTTGATAGCTTAATAATATGTGTTTAATGGGAGAGAGAATGTCTGTGTTTAAGCAATAACTAAAGAGTGAAGAAAGACCATGGATGACTTAGAATTTAAAAGTTAGTAGGGTATCTTGAATAATTGAGGTCTAGTAAGAAGCTTTGGAATGCATGTGCTCACTTATGCATGCAGATAGACACAGCAAAGTTGTGTTAAAAATATTGCATATCATAAGACCCTTTCCATTGTAGCTTTGTGAATACTATCAGTTTACTATTTTTCATCGCAGATATGGGATACCGCTGGTCAGGAGCGGTTTCAGAGTCTGGGTGTGGCATTTTATCGTGGGGCTGACTGCTGCGTACTTGTCTTTGACGTTACCATGCCAAACACCTTCCGCTCCCTTGACAGCTGGCGTGATGAGTTTCTTATCCAGGCAAGCCCACGTGATCCCGAAAACTTTCCTTTTGTTGTCATAGGCAACAAGATTGACCTGGAAAACAGAGCTGTGAGTAGAGCGTTTAATAGGTTTGTTTTTCCAATTATACTAAAATTTAAATGCTTGGTCAAATGCTAGACACATTGCTAGCTGATATTGCAGTTGCACATTAAAGCTATGTCTTATTCAAATCAGGTAACATCTTTCCCTTTCTACTTTTGTTTCTGTCAAGTGACGGCTGATGAAGTGCAACAGTTTTGATTACATTTATTGTCAAAATAAGTCATATAGTAAGATGGAGTGTGGGTATATATGCATTTAATATGAACTATAGAATAAATGATGACAAAGGCTTTATTTAAAAGAAATTGAGGATAAAACTGTGTTTATTTGCCATTGCCATTTGCTGCGTATTGTCAAATGGTCATTATTGTGTGGTAAACTTGTGGAGGCCGATAATGACTGGGGTGATATGTTTTTAGGTAGAAATGGCTGGTGACCAAATAAACAAGTAGTTTCATGCAAAATGTAATGAATTTATTTTATGCTGTTTCTGCAAAAATCTGTAATATAAGGCAAACAGTCACCCAGAAACAATTTTTAAAAATCTAGTTAATATGTTTCAATATACCACTTCTGTAGAAAAGTCATAATAGAGCACAAAATGTTAGTCACGAGTTATGTGAGGGAGGTAATCACATTAGAGAAGCCTATTAAATGGCGAAATGCATCCTTTAAAATTTGTGGGGTTGTTTCTGAGAGGGCATTGCAGTGTGGAAGGTCTTAATGAGAAAGTTTTACTGATTATAATGCTTAAAACTTGAAAGTCTCCAGCACTTTAGGTATGCCAAAGGTATTCTTCTGACAGGAAACAGCCTGTTGGTGGATTTTACTGTATTTGAAGTAAGATTTAAATACACTCTTCTAAAGGAACGGGTAAAGTTATTTAGATGTAAAGAATCTTCTGGCTCGACTTTTGACCTTGGGTGATAAATGTGCAAGCATCTTTCAGCCTACAGTAATGTTCAAAATGTCTTCAGAGTAAAATCGATGATGGTCAGCAGCTGTGAAGTTCTGTCTGTGTTGCAGGTCACGGCTAAACGAGCACAGGGCTGGTGCAGCAGCAAGGGTGAGATCCCGTACTTTGAGACCAGCGCCAAGGAGGCCATCAATGTTGAGCAAGCGTTCCAGACAGTGGCCAAGAATGCCCTGGCACAAGAAACTGAGGTGGAGTTGTACAATGAGTTTCCAGACCAGATTAAACTCTCAAACGATCAAACCAACAAACGCGAAGGATGTGCATGCTAGTTAGATACAAAGAAAGGGCCACAGCAAGGGATATGGGGTGTGATTGTGACCAGGGACTTTATACAGTAATAATTTTGGGAGAAAGTGTTGGCAGTGGTCATAGGAGAGTAATAGTGCTCATTTTCATGGTTAAGAATATTTAGGATGGTCAGATTTTACATGCAGAGGGAGACCAGATTGTGAGTAGTTGGCTGGGGAGACCAAAAAAAAAAAATTTGAGGCCAACCCAAACATCATAAAATATTCTGGAGCATGATATGAAAATTGAGAAATAGTGAATTACCATGACTGGTAGCAATATTGCAGTTCTGAATGGTTGTCACAGGTATCATCTAACCAGCAGGACCTGTCCTTGGGTGAGGGTGGGTGGAAAATTGGTTAAAGTAAGGGGTATCAAACAAGCTGATAGGGTCTGGGAGTTGGGTGGGTCGTTGAGTGAATGTACAGAAAAATGTTGAAATCGACAAGCGGCGAAGTTAATGTGATGTCATTGTACATATAAATATGTATTTCCTTGTATGTACTACCCCAGTTGTCTCATCTGCTTTTGCTTCAAACTTTTGGCTACATTCTGAAATAAAGAAGAGCGTAGGGCACCATCGATATGGGATTTATCTGATCCAGTTTATGCAGGCATGCTGCAGTAAAAATGTGTCTGTGTGTGTGCATGCATGTGCGTGTACATTTATATTGCTATATCAGTGTTCAGTCATCTTCCCCTCCAAAAAAAATCTTCCTTTTCAGTTATGATTTGCAGTTTCTGTTTAAGCATCTGAGTCTAAGCAGCAAGTGTAGAAATTGTCTATTTTTGTAGGCTACATTTTTGTCCCTCTCCTTCAACTCTTGTGAAAGCAAATATGTGAACAAGCATGCCAAAGCAGCTGGAGTGGATGGTGCAATTGCAAACAGGCTTTGCAAGCAGTGGCATAGCTGTTAGCACAGTTTATTGTAATACGCAACAGAAGGCCCTGTTATATATTAGTAGTCCAAAATGCTTGTTGTGTTGCAGTGTCTTTTTTTTTTAAAAACCAGTTTCAGACCATTCCAGCCTATCTGGACACCTATATGATTGATTTTGATACTAAAAGGTTTTTTATCCATAATTGTTTTCTTAAACACCGGCTTTTAAAAAATATGTAGCAGAAAATTAAAAAATGAAAGTATATCTCTTTCCGCCCCCTCCACCCTGAATGAATTACATTCTTTGGTTTAATATAATGAGCTCAGGTTTTATTCAGTACTCCACAGCTGATGAATATCTAAGGCTGTTTGCTGACTGAAGATGTAGATAGCCATGTTCCATTCCCTTGGTGGGGGAGGGGTGCATGCAGAAGAGGGTAAAGTGAATGACAGCAGAGGTGATGTGCAATACCAACATCTATTTTCCCTTTCTGTACCTACATTTCTGACAGTTTTTCCTTTCCATTTTTGTGCTACTAATAAAATCATCCTTGTGTAATAGTGACTGCTGCTGTATAAGAAAAATTATTTTCTTTCCTTTGTTCAAAACCTATTTGAGATAAAAAATGGAAGATGCTGTAATTAGATGCAATTGTAAAGAGTGCACCATGTAATTATTCCAGCTGAAGGAATGGATTGATGTGTTGATGTTCTTTCTTCCACATCAAAAAGATATTTTAAACTTATAGATGCCTATGTTCTTTGTGCAAGCTTTTTTTTGTGGATGCTCTTTTGAATGGTTTTTCTGTCATGTAAAAAAAAAATTGAGATAGAAATAAAAATCACATCAATACAATGTTTGGTACAAGTTGATTGGGTCCAATTCTTGAAAGCATGTGATGAAAGAGCATAGCTCTTACAAAATCTTTGACTTTCAGGAAAACTGTTAGAGATGAAAATATTATGTACATGTGGAGATTGAGGACATGGTTTATATATACTATATTTAAAGACTTGCATATTCTTAGTTGACCCGTATGTGCACTACAGAATGTGTAAAATTTTGGTGATTAAAAGATCTATTTCACTTGGGAATATGTTAAGCTTGAAGTGTGATCTCTCCATCAATAAATAGGTCGGAAGGCCACAATACAAGGTAACAGGTTACACTAATGTTCTTCAACATCAATTAGGGTGCATGATGTTTGATGGCTGAGGTACATTTTTAAAAAGGCGACCAGGTTTCTACAGAATTGTATCCTTCAATAGTATTTCTGACGAAAGGAAAAGTGAGCAAATCCCCCCCATTCCCCCAAAAAACAAACAAAAAGAGTGTTATTTCTAGAATTCCACTTCAAAATATACCTTTGAATAGCTGTGATTTTTTTTTAAACAGAAAACAACAGCCAAAAAGATTAAAACGGTGACTTATTTCGCTAATTTTTTTTTTTAAATGACCAAAATATGGCAAAGTAGGCATTCTGCCTAACAGGAAAATCTATGAATGATCCATGAAAACTTAGTTGAGAAAAGGTTACAATTTCAGCCATACATGTGCAATGCTCACCATATCTTGTGAAAACACCACAGTATACAGTGATCTGCAAATGTCTTATTTTACTAATTATTTTTTAAACCACAGAAAGCAATGACATTCTTTCACTAAGTGCATCGAGCAGGTGAAATCCATTTGCAAAGTGTACAACGTGAAATTTGCACAGTGCAAGTGGATGAGGTAAAGTATTAAAGCCTTGTTTCTCATGGCCTTTAAAATGTTTAAAAGAAAAAAAACCAGTAACATAATTTAATTAATGACAATAACGCATACCATGAAAATATGTGTTCACAACAGTTTCAAAGCATAGTAAATGAAAAGCAGACGTGATTCATGTTCCTCCAAACACGACTCTTGGTATGAAAGAGTTCAAATGTAATCGCTTGTATTCATTATATTATGAATCTTTTAATTTTCAAAGACACAAAGGGGAAAAAGTATGAACATGAAATGCATGGACTGGAAAGGTTCATCAGCTGGTCATCTGAAAAAATTTGCTGTTCCATCGCAAGGCATAATCTAGGGGCTGGTTTTCACACGTTATTGGCAAAAATCATGTTCAACTTATAACAAAACTGAATTCACTTTCAAAACAGTTCTTAAAAAGAAAGAGGTGATCCTGATTTTCTAATTTAATTCTTCACAAAACAGCAAGACATCAAGTATCAAAGGCTCTTCTGCGACTAAATCCTTATGCATGCCACAGATATAAGCAATATTAGGATGGTGCAGAAAGCTGATGCACCAAAATGCCCTTGCTTAAAATTCTCATTTACACACATCCACCCACCAATAGGAAAGCTTAAAAAAAAATTGCTGTCCATGATTTACTGCAAATACAAGCAGATCCAAATGTCCTGCAAGTACAAAAAGTTTGAAAAGAACACATTTTACTTGTCTCTGCACAGATAGGTGTACTAGTTTCCTTTTCTCCACTAAATGTTTACATCCATGCTCTACATAACCATCACCAGAATGTTTTTCCTTCCAAATACAACAGCTTTTTCATACCTCTGAAACTATAATGTGTTTATCATTCTAGCATGCAAATGATATACTGACACTTTTGCTCTAAATAATATTTGATTAGCGCCATCTCAAACTCTATTTGTGCAGATCTGAACTGAAAGCATACAAAGTCCAAGCAATTTATAGACTTGAATATTATACTGATCATAATGTCAACTTGAAATTTAAGTCTGAATCCATAATTTCAATTTTTGCTGCTTAATCACCCTTCTACCTTCCCACTATTCCTAAACAGTTTGACTAAAAAAAAATTCTGCTGAAGTGGGGGTAAGGTGGAAGTGTGTCTGAAATATTTTGTTAGGCACCTGAAAGGAGTGTAACTACCAACATAATGCAGTCTTGGTTGCATCGTAGTTTTGTCTATAAAGCACCTCTCTGTTGATATTGCAAAGTGTCTAACCTCAGCGTTTTGACAAATCATCTGGTATTTACATACCTATCAAAACCAAACAGAGATTTCACAACCTGCACTTAATGATTTGTAGACATTTTTTCTTTTCAAAAGGTGCATGCATTCTAAATTAGCACAACAAGAACAGTAGTACCCACACTTTGTTTTCAACTCTTTAATGTAAGTCTACCTCCCTACCCCCAACCCCTAGTCTCCCACACATCAAAAACTAAGGATTTCCTGTGTAGTATTGCTTGAAACACACTCTACCCTTAACAAACCATTTTCTTTGACTAGTAACCTCAAGTGGTGTGCTGTTTTACTGAGCTTGCTCAGATGCTAATCGTCAAATAGTAACTACTAGAAATTTGTAAGAATCTGTCATCTTGGACAAACAGCATCATTGGAAATGAAAATCTAAATTAAAGACACAAAAAAAAAAAAAAAAAAAACGTGCATAGATTAAATCAGAAAGCATGATCACACTTAAATCACATTTGGGGGTTTACTCCCCTACCCCCACTCATTACACACACATTTTCTGCTCAACAATGGTATCTATGAAATGATTAAAAAAAAATGTGCTGGCAACAATTGCATGCAGTGACAGTCTGACAAATGTAACAACTAGAATTTAAAAAAGATCAACATTTGATTTCCCTGCAAAATAATAAAAAAAAGAGCCCTGTGCAAAATTTGTCAGACACAAAATTAAACAGCAGAATAACTCTTCTGTCTCAGATCTCACTCTAGTTTCAGTTTATTGCAACTCTAACCATCTGAAACTGCCCGAAGAATTGACAATGCCATTATGAATGTGTAAGGTTGGAATTTTACGTGATGCAAAAATAAGGTGCTGATATAAATCTGCACACAACCTTCTTCATTGGTGACATGCAATGATTAAGTCACCAGCACTCTTTAAACTAACAGCTGATGAATATGGTTCAGTTCTGTACATGGTTCTTCATCATTCCTGGACACTGTACAAGCAGCAAAGGATGACATCCATTTTAAAGAGCCTATTGTACCAGGATAATGAGGGACCAGCAACAATGAGTTGATTATCCTGCTGTTCTCTTTAAGAACAGGTGTTGATGTGGAAGTTCAAAGCTTGAAGCAGTTGCACAAACATGCCACATTGAGCACTAATTTTGACACTTTTTATAAAATATGGTATAATTATTGCCATACGAGATAACTATTTTAGATGCATCCATTAAACTACATCTTGTTCCTCTATAGTAAGTCATAAAGCTTCACAAATGTATTTATCTGCTAATGTTAAATTACAGGGCTAATTTCTTCTGATATTCATGTTCATAATAAAAAAGAGCAGAATTGTATCTTAAGCAAACAGAAATATTTCAGGCTCTTGTGAATTGGTACTTGAGACAGAAGGCATGGCAGACAGACAGAGAAGACTGCATACAAGCAAAACATAAAATATGTAAATACAGGCATGATATACAATCTGAAAGACCTCGCAGAAAGTGCCAGGTAGGGATGCCCAACAAGACACTGTCCCCTAAATGTCTTCACCACTACTTCATTCTTGCACTTTAAAAAAATAAATAAAACATTCATGCACACAACTCTTCAGTGCTGACAGTGACAAACATTTTTCAGGCCATGGAGAAGGTCTGGATCATGTTGGATATTTCATCATACTTTAGGGATTAGCAAAGAAAGTTGGGGAGGTATGTGTGAATAAATTGCATGAGCTCTTTGCCACTGGCGCTTAGGTGACCGTGTGTATTCTTCAAGTGCCATCCAGAAAAACAATAGGTAACTGTGAGGGACAGAATAACAAACAATTCATTCATACCTCTCTTATGATGCTTGGCTAAAAAAAAAAAAAAAAATGGCAGGCCATGCAACAAACTGCCTAAATAGTCTACAAAACGCTTTTGCATTGTAGCCAGCTTCAAAAGCAAGTGCATTAGCTTCTGCTATTCTGAGAAGGTGTTAAGAAGAAATTATTTCTTCTTCTGTTTTCCCCTTTCAATATCCCACCCCCCTCCCTCCAAAAAAAAAAAAAAAGGTGCTGTTGGATAAGATGCAGGATGGAAAGAACATCGGGGGAGTTGAAAGTGGGGGAGGGAGAGGAAATGGAATAAGAGTAAAAGATGGGAAGGACCAGGAAAAACATACCCTCTCTCCCACCAATAAAAAAAAAAAAAAAAATCAAAATGACACAGGAAGAAGCAGGGTCCATTTGCTTAAAAAAATAATTAAAAAGCACACTAACTAAACAAAGAGTTAGTCTAGTTTAAGTAGGCCACTAGCTTTCCGACGACAGGTGTGAAGTCTCTACACTGGTACTGCAGCATGCTTGATCTAACCCTGGGTCGGCAGTACAGGCTAGTGGGGAAAGAGCAGCAATCGATGTCGACGAAGACTCAGTACTAGATGCTTGCCGCTTTAGGCTGTCCAAGTATTCTTGATGTGACACAGCCATCACTTGTGCCAGTATATCATCCTCCTCCCAATCTGTTTTTGAAACAAATAGCCTTAAATTCAACCATAAATTTTAAACTTATTTCTTCTAAATTCCATCATCATCAAATCAGCAGAATGTTCTTAAATACAAATATGAATTTTTAAAAAAAATTCTGTCGAAAAAAAAACAAAACCTCTGGGAAAAAATGTCAGAGTTTCTGTAATTGGAAAAAACTAGCACAGCATCCTGAACCTACTGAAAAAGAGCCAGCAGTGATTTGTTGGTGTCTTCGAAGCATCAACTATTAGGGCTTTTTTTTTTTGTTTTTTTTTTTAAATATCATTTAAAGCATGACAGCAAAGCAGGTTAACTGCCTTGAACTCACCAAACATGGCTGGTGGAAGATGGTCCATAAGAGAAGATGTTTCTCTAAAACCCCCTACAGCACCTTCTTCAACATGGTTTTCTGGGGCTGAAGGAGGTATGTCTGAAGTCTGCTTGGGACTGCACCATGGAGATTTGGATGACCCTGCAAAACACACTGAGCTCTTATGCAAAAATCCTGATATATATATAATGTGATGTCCTACCCAATCATAATATTTTGAAAGTGTCCTGATGCAATAAAATGACAATCTAAAAGAAATGTAAGAAAAAGCATCTACAACTAGAAAGGGGAAAAAAATACTACATCTAGGTTTTGATTCATGCTAAAGAGTTAAAATCCATGGTGCAGTAACATTTCATTCATCAATTCACAAATATTTATTTGATTGATATATATAAACTATCATGTTCTCTCAATTTATTTTTTTTTTAAATCTGCAATGATGTACAGATCCAGGCAGATAAATCCAAAATTAGCAACTTATCCGGGCACAGTATTCTATGTATGTTTCTTCACCCACATTCCAATACATTTTCTTAACATTCATTTATCTGCTCAACATATGTGAAGCCTATTTTATTCACCTTCATTCTGGATTATATAGTTTAACAGAGGTCACATTCACCATAGCTGGCAGAAAGATTATGTCTCATGTCCGCTTTAAGTAATACCAAGAGCTACTGCATTAAACTTTATAATTAAATAATAGCAGATGAGGCTAAAAAAATAGTAATAGCCATATTATATCAAAGAAAAGATGTCATTCAAATGGTTCCCCAACCCCAACACTAAATACAAAAAGCAACGTCGAGGAGAAAACATTAAAAGTGTTTAGTACTTGTTTCATTACCTGGTATAGCCAAATCAACAACTGTGGCATGCTGAGGAGAGTTCTGGCCACTGCGAGTCCTTGGAGACCTGCTGCTTCTTGCCTCTGGCGAGCCATTGCTGTTCTCCACCAGCCGAGCATATTCACTAGCTGAACTGCAAGTGGCGCTTGCTGAGCGAGCCTTTCAGAAATAGGGGGGAAAAAAAGGACATAAGGACCAACCATTCTGACCATGGAATTAGGGTAGGTATAAATTATAAGGTGAAGAATAATGTCATATGTAACAGGCCTGCGTGTGGCATTCCAGAAGCAGTAATGTGGCCTGCCAGAGTCAATCTATTCCTTACAACATAACGACCCTGATGGTCTTCCACAGTACAGTGGGTAGTAAGTGAAACACTTAATCTAAAAGTTTAGTTGGTCTAAGGTCACCTTCTATTTTTTTTTTAAAGTTGTCTACCAACCTTGACCAAAAACCATTCTTTAGCCACTTAACCAAGACCAAGTAACAGACAATTTTTTTCAAGGATTTTTTTCAAGGATTTTTTTCAAGGATTTTTTTCAAGTTTATAACAAAAATAAAAAATAAAAAAACCCTTTAAAATTTTTGAATCTCCAAATGTAGCATTTTTGACCAGACAGCTACATCTATTCTATTGAACACTTACTGGTCCCTGCTGCCGGCTAGCTGCCTCCTGCTCACGCACCCACTGAAAGTAGGACTCTCGAGCCACCTGCTCCTCAATGCTTTCCTGTGTCAGTTCCCAATCAGTCTCTCTCAGTTTATCTTCCAGCATTGTCTGCAAATGAACACTCTTCAATCATGCAAAGCTGCTTCCTAGAATCATTGCCCATAAACTTCATACAAAAACACTCATATCTTCAACTACAAACTAAAACTGCCATGCACTGGAAAGAAGAATTGATTGCAAGAACCAAAAGCATGGAATCTGTGTCTATCTTTTGATTATTAAGCAATTATAAAATTAGTCCTTTCAAGAATTTCATAAAATAGCATTACCTTTTCTATATGATAATCCTCTGAATGTTTCAGTGCATCCCTCATTAAATTCTTGTCTGCAAGCTGCAAAAAGAAAATCTGTCATTTCACCTTTTCATGCAAACTGAATGGAGTGGGGAAAAACCCACCATTCCTACAGTCATGCCTAAGTTTTCCAGACCTTAATTTTTTTGCCAGCTGCCAATTTTTAAGAAACAAACTCTTTTGTCTTCCATCTCTTTTCATCACTCATTATCATAGATGGTGACATCGTTAAAAATCACCAGTGACATTATAAAAACCATCAAATGCTTTAACAACCATTCTCTTCCCATCCAACGCACCTTTATGAGATCACAAACAAAATGTTATAAATATTCTCAAGCTGTCATAGTTAATTGTTAACCTGCGTTAAAAAAAATCCACAAAAGCTTACATATACCCTCAATTTATTTTGAGGAAATCCTCTTTTGTCCTGAACAATGCTCCCTAATTCATTACTGACAAAATATTGCTAACACACTGACCTTGGAATATTAACTACAGTCATATAATCTTTGGTAAATGCACATTAAGGCAATAAACTCAAAATGGTGGAGTAAGTAGCCTGGGCTCAGTGTGTAAACAGGTACTTTCCACACTCAAAAACAAAAACACATTTGCTAATTTTTTTCAGGAACACATTTAAAATTATATTTGCATCACTGTACATGACAATCATGGCTCATATATCCTTTTGGCAGAAAGCAAGTGAAGAGAAAGAGCTGTTAAACTGCTATAATAAACAAATCTGGTTATTTAGCATCAAGTCTCCTGCATAAGCCCATAAATTTAGTTTGTCTTCAAATGCTCTCTTACCCCAGGCTGGTACCCTGGAAGCCCAAGGCCCACACCAATGGTTGCTTTGTAGGGATCAACTACAGAGTTGTAGTGCACTCCACTGTGATAACTGATGCGGATGGGCTCATAGTCAGTCTTATAGTGACTGTGAAATGTGTTGATTGGCTCTGCAAAGAACACACACAAACCACATGTGAACATGCATACTCATATGCAAATCCACAAATGCATGACCACACACACACACAAGTGGTAAAAGGAAAGAATATTTATTATAGTTCTAATAGTCTTACACATAATTTACTGAACTATAAACCAACCCCTCTTCTCCACTCCATTTAACCAGTTTAATTTTAATTTTTTAATTTAAATTAAAACATCTTTTCAATTTTTAGTTAAATTTTTATAAACTAATGTTAACATTCCCTCTTTAAAGCTCTACCAGCGGTTTTGAGAAAGGAAATGGAAAAACTTGCATGTTTCAAACCATTTTCTTAAATTCTTATCACCGCTTAATCTGTAAAATTTGTACACCTTAATGATGGGTTGTCCACTGGAAGAACTGGAAATATCATAGTAAGAGAAACAACCAAAGCTGGTTACAGGCTTGTATTGGTCCATCAATATATAACATAAAGAAAATAATAATGTTGCTGACCAATGCTGTACTGATAGACTTCCACGGGTCGATTGAACAGTTCTGCAATGGCCTGTATCTCCAGATGGTTGCCATGACAGCTATCCATACGCTTGCGGTTCAGGTATGTCTTGAAGTCCTCGGTCACATACTGTGAAAAAAACTCTGCATTTTTGGCCTGTAACATAAAAAATGGTATTATAAGTATACTCTTCATGGGGTGCAATAGTACAGCACTGTTAAGACTAGGTGCCTCCAATTTCGCAACAACAAATAAACAAAATTAATAGTGAACCAGTGCATGGTCTATGATTTCAGTATCTTGATAAAATTTATCATATATATATTTTAAAGTAATATTATCTAGTCAAACATTTCTTATGTCTGAATTAATCTTAGCATATAATTTAAACGTTTAACTTGTGTTATCTAAAAGTATATATCTTTCATCAAAATGTTACTTACCATGTAGTCTATACACATATTCCTCACATCCGAATTCATTTCTTGATCTCCAAAGACCTGATCCGCTGGAAAATTTAAAAAAAAGGGGGGGAAGAGGTGAATCTTAGAAACAAGCACCTTATAAAATGCTCTAACAAATTTAGGGCCAAATATGCCTTTATTGAAATCATTATTAAACCAAAACGTAATTACATTTCATTTTATTATTTTATATATATATTAAATGTATTTTATGTTACTCTCAGCCCTTGTTCTTGTTATTTGGTTTCTCTTTGTGTTTTCTGTAATTGATTTTATTCTTTGTTAGTACTGTTGTTTATTCTTTTATAATTCATATATTATTTGTTTTCCTGTCCCTCATATACTGCCCATGTTTCGTTCTTGTTTTTAGGCACCAAAAGCTTTATAAATTTTGCATTATTATTATTCTGTTCCTGATATCACTTATATCATAAAAGCTCCTGCTTTATGCATCTGCACCCAACAATTTAAAACAAACAAGGAATTTCTAATAATAGTTCAAAACTATTTCTTAAGACAAATATCTCCACTACTAACTACATTCATCTATTTCAACATCAGTAGTTCATCTGGAAGAAGTGCATTATCCCACTTTACAGCAAGAAAACAGCCAAATAATAAATATACAGGCAGTCTTCGGGTTACGTCAGCCCCGAGTTACGATGTTTCGTGGTTACAACACATCTCCCATTTACTGCATAAATCTTTGTTTCGGCTTTGCGTCGTAAACATCATAACGCGTTGGTGTGGCGGCGGAAAAATTAAACGTATTTTATATGTGTTTTTTGATAATTACTGTCTTAGGATAGGTGTTAGGATAGGATAAGTGCTTATAGTATGTTATTTATGTACAGTATGTATGTATGTTCCGACTTACAGTGAAAATCGGTTTACCCAATGTAGGAATGGAACAACGTCGCAAGTCGAGGACTGCCTGTACAGACCTTAAATGAACACAGCATACCTACAGAAGTAGACTAAAATATGCAAATATACCGAGATAAGAACACTGTATCAAAGTACAGGAACAAAATCTTATGTCCAGGCAAAGACGAGAAAGGTCACTCATGTGAACACTTGTTTAAACTGCTAGGGGCAGCCCAACTCACAGCACAGATCACAGTTGTCAATTTCTAGCAATGAGGAAGTATTGCTGAACAGCAGTCTAAAAAAATTGTGGAGCAAAAGACAGAATGGCACAAAATACACTTATCATCCTGAGTTTAGTCTAGGTCATTCACAGAAGGGGGGGAATTGTTGTTTTACGCCGTGTCAGCAATTGAGGCTATATTACGGCAAGCAGCCAGCCCTGTAAACAGATGCCACGTGCAGAGAAAGAACAGCGTGCCCGAGACGAGAAATGAACTCTGGGCAGCCAACCTTCACTGTATTGGTGACAGGCGCTAACTGTTGCGCCACCGGACCGCTCGGGGTCATTCACAGAAACATATCTGAAATCAGCATGATCAGCAGAAAATATACTGAGGTCTGTAGATGAGAAAGAGTGGCAAAAGAAGCCTAAACAAAAACCTCAAGTGATCTACCTGTGAAAAAAAAGGTTTTTCACCATAATGATGAGGAAACCAAATAAGAGCTCCTAATTGTTTCAAGCAGGGTTCTCCATCGTCCACATTAGCATTTTTTTAGCATGAGAATGATAAATATGCCACCATGTTTAAAACAATGACTTTACCCCAGTGGTTCTGCGTAGATGCTGCTTTAAATTATTGTGCCCTTAGTTACCTACACAAGCATCAAAGTGTACAGATGCAATGCTTACCAACTGCACGAAATAGGCAGGCGCCATCTTCTCCCATCTTTTTAATGACAAATCCCCTCTTTTCCTTCAGTGCTTGTTCAAAACGACGCTCCAGCTGTGACAAAAAACCCACACAATAAACTCACTATGCACAACCATATTGGCTTTAGTCTTTTCCTTCTAATGAAAAGTATTATTTTATAATAATGTGCAGCTTTAATTTTTTTTCATCTTCTAAAGAATGAGGTATAATGATGACTCTCAAACTGTAATCACACACCTAAAATAGTTACTCAAAGAAAAAAGCTAGAACTACGGTTTAAAAAGACTTAAGTTATCTAACTCCATCATATTTCAACATTTCATCGTGAATAGCTAAGTGACAGATGCTTGCAATCTATATTTATAAAGAAACTGACACATGGTACAGAAGTGCTCAAATGTAAAGTAGAAAGTAAAACATGTACAGCCAATCAGTACTGATATGTGCTTTTCCAGAACTGATGAAATGAAAGCATCTATGTATGCTCCCTCTTCAAAACAGCTCTATGGTGTGAAGCAAAACAAGGAAAAAACAATGAATGATAATGCATCCTGCTGTCAGAGAAAAAATATGATTTAGGAATGTCCAAAATCAGCAAAGACGCTCTTCGGATGGTGCAAGAAAAGAAAAGAGATGGTGAAAAAGCAGTTCCTGCTTGTGGAAATAAATTTTACAAAAAAATTGCAAACATTTGTCAGTTCTCAATGCATCAGTTTAGCTACCAGATGCAACATGTACATTTCTTATGCACTAAAACAGTTCAAAAGCCAATACATATTCCACTTAGATTATCAGACCATCTGTCCCCTATGTAAACCTTTTATAAAGTATCCACAGCTGAAATATGAGATGAAATGTATGACTTGGAGAATATTAATACTCTCTTTTTCCAGTGTTCAGAAGACCAAAACTGTCCCACTGCTGTGCAAACATTTGCTTAAGCTTACCATCAAGGTCAAAACTAACTTTTAGTCCGTTCAGTAGTTGATACTTAAACCCAGTTACAGACGGCCAGTACAAACACCTCAGCATTAATGAGAAGAATCCCGTTTATAAACTTTCATCATCCTTTAGCAACAGCAAAGAAAGCAGTTCTTGCTATGGTTTCTTGTGATTACCTCTTCTTTGTTTTCAGCCATTGCTACCTTGGCTGGCGCAATGTGTTCATCTTCACTATTGTAAGCATCATCGCAGTCATACGAACTGCTCGTGCCTGGGGACCCTTGTCCGTTGGTAGAATGACCTCGGTGCTTTCGTACAGTTCTGTGTGGAGAGGATCGATGTCTTCTTTTGTGGTTACTAGCTGAATCATGACCCTCAAAGTCGAACTCAAACGCCGAGTTGTTTGTATGCGTGCGAGGAGGAAGCTTTTCTTCTCTTGATGTCGAAGTTCCCCATCTTGTAGGCGAAGTTCTGCCACGGGTTGCCTTCTCATGTCGTGTTTCTGTCGCACTTGTATGGTGGTAGTGTCCGTGAGTATGAGGGTGACTTAATGAGTGTCCGTGTGCATGGTTGTGTCCGTGTGGGTGGGGATGTCCCACAGTGCTAGAATGTGAATGTTCTGTGGTCTCAGATTCGCTCTTGTCTTTCGCTGCTTTTTTCTTCGGTAGGATCGTCATATCGACGAAAAACAGCACTAGAATAAGTTCCCCTGAATATGCTTAAACGTAACTTTGCACTGTAATATTCCGCAAATGCGAATCAGCACCATTAAAAACTAACAGCAGTCCATCGCTCTATGTGAACAGCCGAGACATGGCGTCTGAACCCGTGACGTAAACATAGGAGTTAATTCAACGCCCTCTACCTCCACAGGGGAGCTCAATCTAATGGTATAATCACTTTGCTTTTTTTTCTTGGAAGTATATACTCGTAGGACTTAATTAAAATGGACTGAGTAATAAATGTTTCTGTGCATATTTTCTTTATTCATGTAATAACATAAAAACAGAATTTGGAGATATGGGCAGATAGTAAATCTTATCCTTAGATAATTTGCCTTTTCGTCTAACGCATCGGTGGTCTAGTGGTAGAATACTCGCCTGCCACGCGGGTGACCCGGGTTCGATTCCCGGTCGATGCACAAGTTTTCTTTTTCTCAAGTATTTTTCTTCAGATTCATTCAAAATTCTTTTCTTCCTCTACTACTTTTATGTTTGTATAAAATATAAGCATGTCTGAAAATACATTATTTCATACCTACCTTTCATGTTTGCTGCAAATCTGGTTAAAGACAGCAAAGAGCTTGAGAAATGTGTATGACTGCAGTGTAGTGGGTAATGATGGCTGTGTTGTGTGTGTGCACAAAATGCACATGTGTGCGAGAAGTCATCAGTGTGTGTGATCAGTGTGTCTGTCAGTCTATGAAGTAGATGTGTGCACGAGAGTACGTGTGTACCCAGCAGTGCGCATGTGTGTAGCGAATTCAGAACTCAGTCTGGCCCCGAGCGCCCGCTCTCTCCTTCACAAAGTCAGTGACAGGTGCACCAGGTACTGCAACACCTGTCTGTTTCTTTTGCTGCGGCTGTCAGGATGACGCCATCTTCGTCCCCAGGTAAGAAGTCAGACCGGCATCAGACTCTGGAATCAGCGCCCCTACACCTGGAGGATGGATGGAAGGTTGACACGCGTGATTGTCCTGCTGTTTGTAGAAATCGTGAGCCACTTGTAATTTGGGCACCACGTGAGTTTCGTGATTAAGGAATCCATTTCTTTCTCTAGTTCGTTCATACGTGAGTTGGAGTGCGTGTCCCTTGTATATAGATTGTTTATGTCCCAAGAATTTTGGTCAAGTGTGTTTTAATTCACTCAAATCATTTTTAAGCTGAGCTATTTTTTGTTCAGTTCGGTGTTGATTATCATCTAACTTTTTTGACAATTTTTCAAAGTTCTCACCTTGCTTCTTTAGTTGTTCCTCCATTTTTTTCTCCAATGTTTCTAAGAATACAAAATATTAGCACTCGAAGAGCAAGACCATTCAAAGCTCGTAGTATTCTGCACAATAACATGTACCGAATATGTCTGCGACCTGTTGGGCTTTCGAAAGCCTCGGGGAATCCTTGGAGAAACTAAAGGTGAGAGTGTGAGGCAGCACCCAAGCACAAATCACTGTCTCAATGAGACAGTAATTAACAGTATAACATTCATATATATATATATACAGATATTGCTGAATGCCTGATAAGAGACCCTTTAAATAAGCCACAAACATATATATTGTTTTTGTTCAATGCACACAAATACAAAATATGCTTTCAGAAAAGAACCCACAGTTGTATTGGCAAATTATAGAGATGCCATTGTTTAGTGTATGCTGCAGCTAAACAGTATATAAACAATTACGTATACATAACTTAGACAAACACTTCTTCATTTCTTGTCTCGAATAAAAATGTCATGGATCTAGTCAGAGTGGTATGAAAGCGTGCGAATGATGGACGTTCTCTAAATGGAACGTGATAAATGACGTAAAGTGATGTCAAAAAAAAAAAGTGACGTAAAAACAGGAGGTAACGTTAGGAAGCAGGGAGAAGAAGAGGAGAGACGTTGGGAAGTAGCTAGAAGAGAGGGACGTTAGGAAGGATATAGAAGAAGAAGGACGCTAGAGAACAGAGAGAAGAAGAGGAGGTTAGAGAGCGGATAGGGAGAGGTGAACCCATTTGCCAAGACAATCTGCTTCGCTAGTCAGAGATCTAATGTGGTAGCATGAACGAAGAAACTACTGCCAAGACAGTAAGTTTGAAAAGTGAGTGAAATTTTTTTTTGCGGTTGCGATAGAAGAGACGTTGATTGCCAAGACAGTGAGTTTATAGTGTGTGAGGTGTTCTCTGTACTTCGTAGATGTGGAAATCGAAGGAAAAACTATTGTGTTAGAGACCGTTTTGTTTTTATAGTTAGGATTTTTTTTTTTTTTTGGTAATTTTGATCAGTAAACACAGACTCGTACAGGCGAATCATTCTTTAATTGGAGCGAAAGAACGCGCAATTGTTCGACCCGCTGGTGTGTTGGAGAGAGTGAAAGACGAGAGGCACTGGCGGCGTCGTGACAAAAAATTACCAATATTTTAACAGGGACTTAATTTCCAAGGCTTTAACATGTAGTAAAAATTTTCCTCCAAATAGTGAGAATTATATCGTCCTGTTGCAGATGATGATCTTGTCCATCTGATGTAACTTACTGAATAACCTGTCTGTTGTAGGTGAAGTTGTCTTCCTGGAATAATGCGACAAAGAAATATTTCTGTTAAAATACTAATTCTACTCCCAGATAAAAGAGGTTACCGTCTGTTTCATGTGATTTTTCAGCAGGTCATCACAAAGTGATTCCTGTGTTACAGGTGCTGGTTAACAGCTCAAAGCACATGGACAAGTCATCCGAGTATGCTTTCCTTCACCCATGGCTTGGTACAGGCTTACTGACAAGGTACAGTTCGAGCTTGGTAAACATTTACATATATGGGATAGATTGTAAAATACTCTTGGTAGTACTTTCTTTTTATTCCACGTTAGTCCGATCGAATGCTAGTGGGTCGTACGTAGGTATGTCCTCGTCGTGAAATAGATGAACTCATATCACTATAAGAGCGAAAGAGATTTGTGTTGTCAGTGGTTGTGACACAGCAGAGAACACACATGAGGATCCGCGGAATTGAACGACGCACCGAAGAAAAGACATTTTTGTTTTAGAGAAAAGGAGGTCTTTGGTGTGTTGTAGATGGTTAAAAAAAAAAACACACACACACACAACGCGAGGTGTAGATTAGATAACACTCCCGACAAACGAAGGCCCGAATTTTAGCAGAAAAATTCACCTAGGGAACTTCCGTCCTCTTCCCTGGAACGCCAAAGAGTAACACCGTTAACGGACTGATATAGGTGCTAGGGACCCCAGTGTTCGCCCTCGTCAGAAAGCCTGGCTCAGTTCGGCTACAATATTAAACCTTGACATCAGCCTTATTCTTGACAGCACCCTTTTAAATTAATTGTAAAAGTCTTTAAAAATCTTTCTTAACTGATAATCTTCTTCAAAGTTTGAGTACCATTTGATACCATTTTGAGATTTCAAGTCAGTGTAAAAACGAAGTTCATTGGTTAATTTCTTTTACGTCAATTATTATTCTTCCACTTTCTCTTCCCTTCTTGCTCATTATCTCTCCCCTCCTCCCTCACCTCTCTTATTCTCTCTTTTATTAATTTTAGATAGTCTTTTTTGATGCACCATTCCTCTTTCCTTTATTTGTTCAATTTTGTATTTCTTTTTTTTTTTTGGCCTGCCTTTTTGTTTTTTGGTGTTTTTATAGTCAGGGACAGGCTTGTTTAATTCATAACCATCATCATCAAGCTTAAAGGCGTTGAATCATATCTATCAACATTGCTCACATCCATACCATTTACTGGTGAAATATTTTGGATTGAAACTTTTGTTGGGCACAGTGACTGGCTAAATGTTCTGAACTACTGGATATTTTCTTTTGCTTATCATTACATCATTTATTCGTTGCAGCACTAGCGACAAGTGGCGATCACGCCGCAAAATGCTCAACAGTCAGACACTGGTGCTATTGAAGAAGCTGCAGAAGAAAAAAGATCAGGGGCATTTCAACATCTTCCCAGACATTGCCATGTGCGCCCTGGACATTATCTGTGGTCAGTGCTTAATTAATACATCCAGCATTTCAGCCTTACAGCCTAATGGTATGTTAGGAACAGGGGGTTGTTGCCCCTGTCTTTTGTTTGTCAGAGATTATTGCCCTTACCAGTCAGTATATGGGTGTTTTTTTCTGCGTCGTGGTTTTGCGTCAGAACCCGACGTCATTTATGACGTAGTTTTAGATTGTGCGGAGAGTGAAAATTTTTTCAAAGAAGCAGACGACGGGAGACGAGAGATAAGAAAGAGAGGCGGAAAAGTGGTCTACAACTGTGGATTTTAAGAAAGGACATGTCGTAAAGGGAAAAGGACTTATCGTTGTTTAATGTGTAGTCAGAAAAGGAGAGTGTCAACGATCATTAACATTGGGAAGCAGTATAGTGTATGTGAAGTTCAAGGAGGATTTTACCAGACAGTTTATTCTTGGGCGATCTCTTCGGACAGTGTGGAAGTATGAATAAGTGTGAATAACAGAAGCCAAAGTGTAAGTAGCAATTTGAGAACTTTTCGAAAGAAAAACGGACGACCAACTTAATTGAATGACGCCACAAAAGACATTTATACCGATGTTACACCGTATATGCATTTAATAATGTATGTGTTTAATGTTAAATGTTGAATTATATAACTCTTATTTGCCCACGACAAATCTCTGTGATATCTGTGTGAAAAGAACACGCGTGGGGACGTGCATACATATGGCCGTCAGTGAGTTCGAGTGATGTGTGACGGTGTATGAAAGTGAGAAGTGAACGCGTCCTTGACATGGTAATACAACAGTAATGAAGGATACAGGGTGAATGAGAAGATAATAAACTTAAACAATCTAATGTTTGCATTCTGCATAAGAATTTATTTTAGTTGTGGAGAAGCATAAACATATATAAGAATAAATAGGGATCTTTTCCTGAAATAATGTTTGACAGCTTGCTACCAGATATTTCAATGTGCAATTTCTTTCCGCTCACAGACTGCCATGGGTCAACATGTCAGTGCACAGACAAAAGAGTCCGACTATGTGCGTGCTGTTATCCGCATCTGTTCATTGTTAGAGAAGAGGATGCGAACCCCTTGGCACTGGAACAAAGTGTTGTACAACATATTCGGCCAAGGACAAGAGCATGACGAGTGTCGAGAGATACTTCATGACTTCACACAAAAGGTGAATGGCTTCCTGACTTAACACGAAATGCTTGTTCTAACTGTCCTTGCATGAACAAGCTTTGAGCATTTGTAATGCAGTCAACATTATTCAAAATAAACCTTCTCAATTACCTCAGAAACTGATGCTGCAGTCTCACAAATTATTGACAATTCTTAAAAAACACAAATAGTGACCTGTTGCTGTGCTGTTTCAGGTGATTAAGGACAGACATAGCACCTTTGACACCAAGAAAGCAGAGGAGGTTTTGGGATGCCTTAAGTTCGATGACACCACTGAAAGCAGAACTAAGCGTTTAGCTTTTTTGGACATGCTTCTGTATATGAGCATGAGTGATCAGACACTGTCCACTGACGACATTAAGGAGGAAGTCGAGACATTCATGTTTGAGGTGATGATTCAGTGTGTACTTTTCTTTTAATTGTGCTCCTCTTTCTTTCATATTCAAGGTGCACTCCACTTGCCACAATCATTGTTTCATACATTCATAGCTGTATTAAAGAAATAATATCAAGAACTTTTTTTCAGCCTTATTGAGAAAGGTTTTTACTCATGTTCTTGGAATAATTGATAAAGCATATATATTTCTTGCATGTATTCTTTTAACAATAGTTGAAGAAGATATGTATGTCTTAACAAAATTCTGACACCATACAATAAATTTCAAGGTATTTAACTGTCGAGAAAATTTATTCCACTCTCCTTCCTTAGAACACTTGATGGTTTTTAAAATAATTGCAATGCCGAAGTAGGTGAGAAGTAAACGCTCAGACCCTACAGAGGTGAAAGGCATTTCAGTGTGTCGGGATTGTTATTAATTTTGTGTCATAATCCTATATTTTATGACTATTGTGTTCAAGTTAGTCATTTTCTTTTTATCTCCTTTACTTATAATTTATTTATAATCTTTGCATCATTTGTCTAGTTTTGAGTTGCTTTTCTCAAAGCATTATGCTTTCTGTAATATTTCAGGGTCATGACACTACTGCAGCTGCTATGAACTGGGCGTTATACACCGTCATCGGCACTCGTCCCGCTTTCGCTCCCGAAACGTCTGACCACCTTACCCGAGGTCATCTTTCTGACTTATTGCTAGCTGTGTTAAACAAGTTGTGACAAAACAATTGACGTTCAGAAAACACTTCTAAGTTCTAATTAAGCAAATTATTGAACCCATGTCTTCACGTTAAGCCCGACAATAGTAACAAGCAGTTTATTAAGTTATCGTCACCATATTATTTCGCTGTAAGAAAAAGCCGGTACTATCACAGACGGTGGGAAAGGTTACGAACAATTAAAACACTAAATTGGTGCGTTATTTCGCGAAATTAATCCAACGGCATATAAATCAGTGCTTCCGGCATCATATCAATAGGGATGTTGATACACGTACTCCATTACCCGGCCCCGCGCGGATGGTCGGCCCCGGGCCCCGAGCATTCCTAACGAATCCTCTACCTATTACCACTAGCGTATGGTATCGTTCACGATACGAGAAATTTTCGCTTTTTTATTCATAGTCCCTGGTCCTTCGTAATCCGTGAACATTTTGAATTTTACTTTCCGTCCCAGTTCCGTCCTGAGATTTTTTCGCAGGACGGAAATCCGTCCCCCGGACGGAGAACTCCTATCCCTGTTTGATTGTGACATCAGATGAATCGTAAAGGTGACATTAAACCGATTATATCAAGTAACAGTCATGAAAATGAATTTTTATTGAAAATATTTTAATTTGAAATCAACTGCATCGCAAAGATGGATGACTTCATGTGAAGCAGCATGGTGCAACTGCAGTCCTGCCGAGGGGAACGGGATGGGCGCGACGGCTGTGAAAAGAAAAAGCCATCACTCTTGAGTTTTTATTTTATGAATTCAGGGCTGACAGATCTTGTCAAGCTACTATATAAAATGCCAGAAGTCGCTAAATAATTCTGTGCAGTTGCTTTTAAGTACAATTGAACCAGAAGATGCAGAGTGCTAATAAAAGCAAAAACACGAATAGTTACAACGCACTTCATTAGCAAAGTCACGAACTGGGTAAAAGTATATTCTTGTAGTCTGAGTGCCTGCATCTTTAGTCACTTCTTTTTACATCATCCGACATGACTTTCTCAGTGGAAGAGGGAGAAAAGGCTGGTCAGCTTGAAATTAAACTCACAATTTTTGCATTTGGTTTTATAATTTGGTGATCCCTCCGCATTTCTCACACTGGATGATAAAATTTTCATTATAACCATTTGTCCAATTGAGTATCTGCATCTGTCCTTCGACACAAAACGCGGCAAACAACTGACCGTAATATTTTTTTCAGTTGAGTATAGGTAAATAACTTGCGGTACGACTGCACAGGGATGGTGTTGACTGTTCCATTACTTTGTAGTTCTCTCCACTTTTTCCATCGCATCCTTGCCGCATGGGACGCGATGTTGGAACGCTGGAACGCGTCCTCTTGTTCAGGCGCAGATGTTTTTTCGATCTTGCCATGAGTGTTGTTTGCTTCGATGTCAGTTGACGAGGCTAAGCCAATGGAAAGACGTGTCTAGCGTGACCAATGATCAGTTCGATCTCAATTCGTTAGGGTCACATGTATTTATAGACTGATGTCTGTATGCCGAGACGAGACTCACTCTCGGCCTCCATTTTTCCATGTTAATAGCTTTCTCAGTGGAAGAGGGAGAAAAGGCTGGCCAGCTGGAAGTTATATTCACGACTTTTGCATCTACCTACAAATTGCTGATGACGCCACAATTTTTAAAACTTCGTTATCGCCCCGCAGTTGCTGCACTGGATAATGAAAGTGTGAAATGACCCACTGAACAATGGCGACACTTAACTGCACGCAGGAGTTTAAGAATTTGTTTGTAAGTAAACCTCCACTCGTCGACAGGCTTGTTCTTCTGTGCTTCTCTATATTTCATCCATTTAACCCGCGCCGCATGCGACGCAGTGTTAGTGTTGGTTGCCGCGCTGATGGCTCTTCGCTCTCGCCATAGCTGTTGATGTTTGGCTGTTGATGTTGCTATGGCAATGGAAACACGTGTCTAGCGTGACCAATGATCAGGAGACTTATCTCAATTCGTTAGGGTCACATGTATTTATGGACTGATGTCTGTATGCCGAGATGAGACTCACTCTCGGCCTCCATTTTTCCATGTTAATAGCTTTCTCAGTGGAAGAGGGAGAAAAGGCTGGTCAGCTTGAAGTTATACTCACAATTTTATAATTTTGTTATCGCTCCGCAGTTTTCGCACTGGATTATAAAATTTTGCGAACATGCATTCGGCCAGTAGATGAGTTGCATCTGGCCTTCTGCTGTTCTGCACAGATGCGGCATACCACTGCCCGCAGTATTTTTAATAGCTGTTTATAGGTAAGCTTGCACGCCTGCACAGGGTTGTTCTTCCTTTCTTCTCGATATCGTTGCCATTTTATTGGCGCTGCATGGTAGGCCCGGTTTGAGCGCGAGTTTTTGTTTTTGCGCAGTTTTCTCGATCGCGCCATGGAAGTTGATGTTGACGTTGCCATGGCAATGGAAACACTGGTCTAGCGTGACCAATGATCAGAGACTTATCTCAATTCGTTAGGGTCACATGTATTTATGGACTGATGTGTGTATGCCGAGACGAGACGCGGCAGATTACGGCGAGCTCGTACAATACGCCGGTACGGGAAATAGCATCGTCGACAGGCTTATTGTTCTTCTGTGCTTCTCTATATTTCATCCATTTAACCCGCCCCGCATGCGACGCAGTGTTATAGCCTCGCTGTTGGTTGCTGCGCTGATGGTTCTTCGCTCTCGCCATAGCTGTTGATGTTTGGCTGTTGATGTTGCTATGGCAATGGAAACACGTGTCTAGCGTGACCAATGATCAGGAGACTTATCTCAATTCGTTAGGGTCACATGTATTTATGGACTGATGTCTGTATGCCGAGACGAGACTCACTCTCGGCCTCCATTTTTCCATGTTAATAGCTTTCTCAGTGGAAGAGGGAGAAAAGGCTGGTCAGCTTGAAGTTATACTCACAATTTTATAATTTTGTTATCGCTCCGCAGTTTTCGCACTGGATTATAAAATTTTGCGAGCATCCATTCGGCCAGTAGATGAGTTGCATCTGGCCTTCTGCACAGATGCGGCATACCACTGCCCGCAGTATTTTTAATAGCTGTTTATAGGTAAGCTTGCACGCCTGCACAGGGTTGTTCTTCCTTTCTTCTCGATATCGTTGCCATTTTATTGGCGCTGCGTGGTAGGCGCTATTGGAACGCGTTTTTATATTTATGCGCAGTTTTCTCGATCGCGCCATGGAAGTTGATGTTGACGTTGCTATGGCAATGGAAACACTGGTCTAGCGTGACCAATGATCAGAGACTTATCTCAATTCGTTAGGGTCACATGTATTTATGGACTGATGTCTGTATGCCGAGACGAGACTCACTCTCGGCCTCCATTTTTCCATGTTAATAGCTTTCTCAGTGGAAGAGGGAGAAAAGGCTGGTCAGCTTATGAAGTTATACTTACAATTTTATAATTTTGTTATCGCTCGGCAGTTTTCGCACTGGATCATACAATTTTGCGAACATCCATTCGGCCAGTAGATGAGTTGCATCTGGCCTTCTGCTGTTCTGCACAGATGCGGCATACCACTGCCCGCAGTATTTTTAATAGCTGTTTATAGGTGAACTTGCACGCCTGCACAGGGTTGTTCTTCCTTTCTTCTCGATATCGTTCCCATCTTACTCGGGCGGCATGATATGCTCTGTTTGATCGCGTGTTTTTGTTTTTGCGCAGTTTTCTCGATCGCGCCATGGAAGTTGATGTTGACGTTGCCATGGCAATGGAAACACTGGTCTAGCGTGACCAATGATCAGAGACTTATCTCAATTTGTTAGGGTCACATGTATTTATGGACTGATGTGTGTATGCCGAGACGAGACTCACTGTCGCCTGCTTTGCGTCAGTGACCATGCTAATGTTAATGTTGATGTGTGTGGAATTTTCATGTTGTCCTTTAAGAAAAAGGTAAGAAAAAGCCGGTACTATCACAGACGGTGGGAAAGGTTACGAACAATTAAAATACTAAATTGGTGCGTTATTTCGCGAAATTAATCCAACGGCATATAAATCAGTGCTTCCGGCATCATATCAATAGGGATGTTGATACACGTACTCCATTACCCAGGCCCCGCGCGGATGGTCGGCCCCGGGCCCCGAGCATTCCTAACGAATCCTCTACCTATTACCACTAGCGTATGGTATCGTTCACGATACGAGAAATTTTCGCTTTTTTATTTATAGTCCCTGGTCCTTCGTAATCCGTGAACATTTTGAATTTTACTTTCCGTCCCAGTTCCGTCCTGAGATTTTTTCGCAGGACGGAAATCCGTCCCCCGGACGGAGAACTCCCATCCCTGCAGTAGTATAGTAATAAGTTGACATAAAACTACACTTTGAGAATCACTGTCTTAGAATTTAATTAGCAATCTGTGGAACCAACCCTCCAGCAGCGGTATCGATAGACAAAAGATTTCAGCTGGAAAATGGATCGGTCTTTCAGGCGTGACCAGCGTCTTCCAAGCTCCTTGTTTGTCTCTATCACAGATATTCCTGGAAATTGTCTTTGAATATTTGGTCTTTCTTCTTCGCAATAGACGAAGAAGGGCGTCCTGAAACAAATTAATAAATGGAGAATATCAAAATACTGAACAAATGTGTAATTTCAAATTCATAATACATAATTCAGCTTGTCTGTACAAGTACTAAGAGATTGGTCCTAAATGAGAAAGAAAATGTTTAGTCCACAATGTGGTTATCAGACAGGTATAAAAAAAAGGCGAAAGATTTTCTCGTGAGTTGAAGAGAAACCAGGGTATATCAGACAGGTATCACCAGCAAAACCATCTTCTGGTAAATTCTGTAAATATTACAGCCTCGTTCGGATGTTTTTCCGTAATCTCTTTGCGACATGGTTTATGAAAAAAGCATATGAACAGACAGGAAATTTAGGCTTGTTTTTTCGAACCATGCTGAAAATGCTTTTAATCGCCGTGCTGACTAAGAGGTAACTGGAGTCTCCACTTTGTTTCCCACTGCTGTGTGTGCGAGGGAATAATCGCCGTGTTGACGAAGAGGGTGCTGTGGAAAGCACTACCAGGACCGGCGACCATGGAACCATCCCAACCAAGCCTCTGAGGGTGTGGAGCAATTTGGGCTCCACCCTCGTTCCTTTCTGCAAAGACAACTCCGATTACGGGGGAGGGCCGTCGCTGTCCGTGCCGTCCGTGGAGTGTAGAAGTTACCGCCGTATGTTATGCTGATGTCGTTTTATCAAAGTAAGACTTTTCCTTTTTCTATTAGTGTTACACAAGTAGAGAGGATCAGGGCGTAGGTGTCGTACCCCGCTCCCGCGGTTACTCTCCATCTTCTGTTGGTAGAGAGCGTAAGACAGTTGAGTTGAGCTGCCCAGTGACGCAACGGTTAGCGCCTGTCACCAATACAGTGAAGGTTGGCTGCTCAGAGTTCATTTCTCGTCTCGGGTACGCTGTTCTTTCTCTGCACGTGGCATCTGTTTACAGGGCTGGCTGCTTGCCGTAATATAGCCTCAGTTGCTGGCACGGCGTAAAAAACCAACCCACCCCCCACAGTTGAGTTGAACTTTTAAGGCGTGTATGCAGCATTGCTAAAAGTTGAAAAGCACGTGGACTTTTTGTGTAGCAAGAAACAGTGCTCTTGAGAACTTTGTCTTTTTGAATGTATATTTATTAACGTGCTTAGAAAGCTGTAGTGGATTAAGTTAGCAGTTTAGGAAACTGCAGAAGACCAGCCTGCGTGCGGTCTTAGGATTTGCATTTAATTTCATTAAGTGTGCTGTGTTAATTTGGATATTGTTATTGTATACGAGTGCAAGAGTAGAGTGTAAGCTGTTCATTCTGGAAGTTTCGTGTGTAATATTATTTGGACTTCCTAAACCGAAGTGATCTCGTGTTTCGTTATTTGAAAGAATGCGCAATGTCCGAGTGCTTCTATTCTCACCCTGAAAAAGAAACAAATATATTACAACTATGTTAAACTATATTAAGTGTCCAAAACTGACTGGTCTGCAGAATCACACATTTTTAAATCACAAGTTGACCTTCAAATAAAAAAGCTAAAAGTAAGACGAATCTGGATAGTGATTAAGTTAAGTTAAAAAAAATTACTGTTAACATTAATCATATATAAATCTGTAGACTCCTACACATCTCTCTCACATTTTTGTTTCCAGGTTGAACACACAATATGCTCTCCTTTGTGAAAAGAAAAAAAAAATTAAAATGGAACATTTACTTTTTTAAAATTTCACTTCCAGAATACCACTACTATTTGAGGAAAATGTTACACATCTGTATCAAAATGATTTTCATCTCACCCTTGTTTTATTAAAATTTGTTTATAAAATTATGAATGATTGCTCCAAAATTCAATGTGCTGATAATGCTTAACATTACCATGGATTATACACAGCCACAGAAATTTTACTACAGGAAAACAAAACAACTTAGACAAATAGCTTAAGTTTATACTTTCAATTGTTTTTATGACATGGCTACCGCAGCTAAAATGTGTAACGATGTGTAGTACTGTTACAGAAATGAACATCTGTAATGCTACACTGCTAGGCCTAAGCTCTGCCGATGCCATCTGCTCTTGTGAACTCTTTGTTACACAAAGATAAAAACAAAAGCAAAACCAAAAAAAAAATCAATTTCCTTGAAGAAAATAACCAATCTGCAACATGAAATCAAAAACAGACCATCACTGCCTCTAATGTCTGTTGCAACAACTAATGCCACCAACTGGCAACATCAAGGTACTGTTGTTAAGAAATTTGAGCATCAGTATGTCACGACAGACATGTATCTTTCCAAACAATTAATGACATTAAAATTCACCTTCACAATGTCAAATACTTATCCCATGAATTAAACACCCACTTAAAAAAAAAACAATCCTACATAATGACAAAGATAAAGGCGTGAAAAGTCGACAGTATGTAATCAGCTCACCTAAAGAATAATAATAAAAGGAATTTACATAGCGTCTTCCCTTAGTTAGCAGAAAGTTCAAGAAAAAGGTAAAAATATTCTTGATATGATGAACGAATGTTGATTCCATTAGCTTGTCAAGGACGATGGGAGAGGTGAAAACATGTGTTAGTAATGTTTATCTCGAGAAAGTAAGTTGAAAAGGTTTGGAAGTAGCCTATCCTGGAGCTCAGCCACGGTCACATGACTTACAGTGTTATATCCATTGTGTCAAGTTTTAGCATATTGAGTAAATAAGGAGTCTTAATGTTTCCATTAAACAGATAACACACTAGAAAAGTCAAGCAATTATTTCCCTTTCCACATCTGGTGGTTGAAAAAATGTTCACAGGACTTACAAATTAATGTTCAGATGATAGAGCAGAACTTGGAAGAGGAATGAAGCTCAGAAAAAAGGTTAACTGCCCTTTCAGAATAGTATAATATTGAAAAAAAGTACAGTATCCGCTGTGCACTAAGTGTTGTTCTGCCATATTAAGCAATGAATTGTTCATTTATGTTCTTCTTTGTTTTATTTGTGGCTAAATAGGGCCACCCTTTCTTTGCCTTTCGGCTGCTTACAAGTCCGTGACTAGAGCATTCTCATAACACTGAAATGATATTATTCCTCAAAGATTATGATACCTTTAATTAGTGCTGTCTGGGCTGCTTCATCAATCGCTCATAGAGGATGAGCTGTTGCTACTAGTGGCCTCAGTTGACACTCATGATAGAATACCAATCTTTTCGTGAGATGACAGCGATTTGTTGATGACTCCTTTGTTGATGTGTCACAGTATATAGCAGAAGGGTTAAGAAACATACTAATCACGACATCGACATCGACATCGACCTCAAATGACATGGAATTAGGATTACCACAACACACGCCTGGGTGTGTCTTTGGTGCTTCAGTACCCTCTAATGTCTTGCAACATGAAACATTCTCACAATCCACCCCTTCCCCTGCTGCGCTACCTTAGTAGCACACTGGCTTTTAATCGGGTCTATGTTGTTGCTAATTACCACAACACAGGTGTGTGTACATAAGTGTTCACTTCAGTGCCTGGAAACACGAGTGCTTTGAAGTGCGGGTAACAGGTAGCTGCATCACTGTCCACCCGGAATAAGTTCACGTTGTGTTTTCTTGTAGAACCAGGTCACTTTACCACATTGAATCTATTCTCAAGCTTAGCACGGCAAATTAATGCAAGCGAGCCCAAATAATAGGGACCAGTTTCAGTGTTAGTCTCGCGACATCAAACGCGACCGTGTGCCAAGGGATATAACTCGTGATCAATGCAGTGCCGAAAGCCCTACCTTGTTATCGTTCCTGAATGTTAAAATCAACTAATATACGAACACTCACATCCTGCTCTTAAAAAAATGTACATCTTCGATTGACAGGAAAACTATGTTTTCGTAACTTATCTTTGAATGCAAGAAATGTACTGCTGAATTAAAAAAGAAAAATAAAATACAAGCGAAAAATCCCTGTCCTTATACACTGGAGGTGCTGTGTTCAGGACGTTGACATTGTAAGTAGTTTTGTTCCACAAGAGCCTGAACACGCGCCCACACACACACAATCGGGTTGGAGTAAGGGTGATGAGGAAAGTGTATGTTCCATGCGGTTCCCACGGGTACCACTGTTCACTGCACCTATAAAACTCTTTTTTTTTGGTCCGTCGAGTAATAATCAGAGCGACTTCAAACTCACATTCATACAGTCGACGGAAGGCGGTCTTGCGCATGTCTCGTATGTGGCCGGCTATATTTAGCACAACATTTGTGTGTGTGTGTAAAGCTAATGAACTGTCAATTTTTTAATCTGCGTGTTTGAGTCGGGCAGTTTACTAAAAGAACAAACAGCAAAAACTTTAAAAAAATTCAGACAAGATTGTGCCGTGTTTTGTAATGCTTTTTCAGTAATTCAAAAATTAATAAAACAATCTTTTCTTTAAAGTTTAGGCTCTAAAGCACATCTCTTACAGTACTGCGACTATCCCGCCATCCCCTGGTAACCATAACGGCGAGTGCCCGCCAATGAAATTTTGACCAGTATTTTATAAATATTTTATTTATTAACCTACAATAAAAACAAGTATCTGTGATACTTCTTTTTAAAGAGCATTTTCCATACATTTACGTGGTGAATTGGGTATTAGACTATTTATCGGATAGACCTCAGTATGTACGCTGGAATAGTACTTTTACATCTAGTATGATCAACACATTCACTGGCGCGCCTCAAGGCACTGTCTTATCCCCGTTTTTGTTTACACTATATACTTCTGATTTTAAGATTAAAGAGGAGTTATGCCATCTTCAGAAATACTCAGATGATTCTGCTATCGTTGGATGTATATTTAATGACAATGAGAACTTGTACAGAAAGCACATAGATGAGTTTGTGACTTGGTGCGATTCTAACTTTCTTGTTTTGAACGCCAGCAAGACCAAAGAAATGATATTTGATTTTAGAAAGAAAAAAGGGATTGTCCATCCTGTTTATATCAAGGATGAAGCTATTGAGATGGTTATAGGGTATAAGTACTTGGGAGTATTGTTAGATAATAAATTAACCTGGTCTAACCATGTGGATGCTGTTTTTAAAAAAACACAGACAAGATTGTTCTTTCTGCGCAAACTGAGATCTTTTCAGGTTTGCAACAAGATGCTGTATATGTTTTATCAGAGTATGGTGTGTAGTGTGTTAGAGTTTGCAGCGGTGTGCTGGGGAGGGAGTGCTTCTGTGCGGGACACTGGCAGGCTGGACAAGCTGATAAGTAAAGCGAGCTCTGTTGTAGGTCTGAGCCTGGAGCTATTTGAACCCCTTGTTGAGAGTAGGCTGGCCAGGAAGGCGAGAGTTATTTTGCTCGATGCAGAGCACCCACTCCACGGCACACTGGCTGTACTACAAATGCAGCGGAGTGGAAGGTTTTTAATGCCGAGGTGTAAAACAGAGCGATTTCGTCGTTCGTTCATCCCGGCTGCTGTTAGACTTTTAAACAACAGTACGTCCTATCTCTGATTTTATGCTTTGAGAAAGTACTATATTATTTATTATTTTATGCCCCTGTTGTGGACACATTTTATTTCCGCTGAGGATTATAATAAACTTGTCTTGTCTTGTCTTGTCTTGGTGTAAATGTTAACAAATATACCTTTTATTTTCTTGTAGTAAAATCAACTGAAAGACTGTAACTGTATAGGACAGAGAATTCACAAATCGGGAACTAGGACGAAAGTTCGACATTAAGAAAAAAATATTTGAAAAATATATACACATAAAAATACAAAACAGGCATACATTTTATTTTATATATATATTATAATATACATTGAATTTTTAATATTACTTTCTGTTTTCTTCTCATTCTAAGTTGTCTAAGTATAAATGCATGTTGAATTGAGTAACCGGCAATTGACTTCGATATGGAGCTTGATTAACTAAACTTTCGCCTACTTTCAAACATAAGAAAATACTTGATTGATTGACTTTTTCCGGGTTCTAACGGGAAGTAATCCATGGTAGAACTATTCCTGAAGGTTCCAGTGTTTCCTCCCTTATGTATTTATTCATTTACGCACATAATCACAAGCTCAGAATCTTCTGTGGTTACAACAAAGTGTCGCACACTTGTGCGCGGGGTTAACTGGGTCAGGTCGTGGGGTCAGCCCGCTACTGAGCATTTCTGCAAGCAGTCGCCACAGAACTGAAAAATACTCCTCAAAGCTCAATAACCACAAGGTTAAATCTCGAACTTTTAGACAAATTAAATTCTTAAGGTACTGACTCAGCTAGTTAGTTAGCATGTATGATTCCTTTTCGACAAGAGCAGGCAACTGTATATAATCCGCGAAAAATCAAAAAGAAGCTGAAGTAAGACAAAACTAGGAATGTACAGTCACGATTCCTTGACGCGCCATTTTGAGGTTTAAAAGAGACGAAAACCACATCAAAGAAAAGAAAAAGATTGTTATGACAGTTAAGCTAAACTTCTACATAAGAAAACAACACAATACGATGATAGTTGTGCTCCACAGTCTGAAGTCACTCTCGGCCCTTACAATAACTGTGAAGCGTGTTTTATACAGGGCAATGTCATCAGCAAAGTTTAAGTCTTCCAGCGTTGTTGTTGCTGAGGGATCAGATGGACTATGACTATGACAGCAACAACATTATTTCATACCTACCTTCTAATTGTGAGCTGTAGCTTAAAAAATACCTGAATATAACTTTCATAGCCTATTAATTAACAGGTATACTAAGCTGCCCCTATTGTTATAGTTTAAAGTGCACTAACTTATCCTACTGCAAGCAGTCTGTTAAAAAAACCCAAAAAAGTATAATCACTTCTTTTTATATCAGTATCAAGCCAACAATTTGGATTATCTCAGACAAACACCAACTAATTGTTCTGGTCACTCTATCTTCCTATCCTACTTGTCCTTTGGTGCTGTTGTTTTTAACTCAAAAATAATGATTAACTGACTTTTAGAATATACCTTTATATTTGGCGTCCGAACCGTTAGGCGCACGGGTTCGATACCCCTGTAGCGCATCTCATTTCCCCAAGTCGACCCAGTTGGCGGGAATGGGTACCTGATTCCATAGAGGGAAAAGCAAGGCAGCGAGGGAGAGGAGATGGGCACCACCCTCACGTAAAGCTGGCCCCAAGAAAAGTGAGGTCTCTACAAGTCACTACCCAGCGACCTGAAAAGGTCAAGAAACAACTTGTGCATTCGCCTTTTACAGTCACATTTACCAAGTAGAAAACAATAACTGTTTATTAGAATCACCGGATATTTATGAGCGGGTTGAATTCTTCTTTTACTTTTTGTTCGTCATAATCGTCTCGTTTTCTCTGTGAAAACAATAAGGGCATAGGTCGTGTGTCCTCGTGATGCCGACTGCAAATCAGCTGATGTCTTTGACCTTGGGCCACGGTCGCGGAATTATTTTCGCCAAGACGAAATCGGGTCACGGACATCACGCCAGCCGAATCACTTAAAAAACAAATTCAGCAATTCATCTGCATGCCGCTTTGTAAATATCTTATCTATCACTGACGAAGGTCAATGACCAATCAGCGATACGCTCATAGAGACCGACCATTCATTCACATGCCGCCTGATGTCTTACAGAGCACAAACTTTTACTAAGAGCTAGAAACAAAGCACCACAAACGTATGTTGAATTTTGTTTTAATTTTACAGCACATTGAGTTCACTGATCAGTGGAGAAAGAGCTATATGAAATGTTGTTATTATTATTAATTATCATTACTATTCCATACACGCCAGTGATAACGCTACCCCTAGCCCGAACCTAAAACAAGCATCAGTGCTAATCCATGCAGTAGTCCACAGAGACTGTACATTATCCCCATTCCTCACATGTCCAACCCCCGCCACTCTCGTGCGAAATCGACTTGAGATGGAAGCACTTTTCCCTTTTTAATGCAACAACAAAAGGGACTTCATTCAAACGACCGAGTTTTTACAATAAAAACTTCGAATAAACGACCGAGTTTTTACAATAAACATGTTTGAAGATTATTTCTAAAAACACATTTATTTTAAATGTACTAAAAAGGGTAAAATAGTTTTTTTTCATTAGGATGTATTTACAATAAAATAATGGTCCCTCACACTTTTACATTTTATACACTCTATATTTCAAGTTATTTGTATTTTGAAAAAAAATCCCGAGACCTAAGGGAAAAAATACTTTAACTTTTTAGTACATTTCAAATAAAGGTGTTTTCGAAGTTTTTTTATATTTTAAACCTGTCATCCTTTTTGAAATTTTCTTCTTTTTTTTTTTTTCCTTTTCCTTTGTGACCTTATTCCCTTGTTAGAGGCACAATTAGGGGAAATAACCTATAGTTTACTAGTCCTAGAGCAGTAGTGACCTATCTCCCTTACTTTGTTACTCGAGGAGCAGAGGGCCGCAACAAGATGCGGGTCTAACTGCGGAAGGATAATTCTCGGGAGTTCCAGATGAGAGGCAGGCTGTTGAAAGCATGTCTGGCCTTGTTGATGCGGCTTTTGATGTCACCATCCTTGTTGACAATGCACCCCAGACACGCGAAACGGTCTGTTTCGAGGATTTTCTCTTCTAGAAGTTGGATTGGGAACCTATCTCCTCTAAGTTGTCCTATAAAGTCTCGTGCAAAATATTTTAAAAATTACTAACTTGACTTCTGAAAATGATTTAATATTGGATTGGCACCGAAAATGAGTAACTGGTGACAATTTCAGGCCTCTAGGACGGTGGGAAGTGGGTGAGAAATCGATTACAAAATTCCAACCAAATACAGAGTGCATCTATGCTAATAAAGAGAGAGAGAGGAAGGGGTATGAATCGAGTCTTTTAAAAAAAAATCGTTAATTAGAAGAGTTTAAAGTTTAGTCATTTATCAAGATGGCAGACCAGCTCTCCAGAATATGTGATTATCATGCCGCTCAACTGTATTTATACTTGATCTTTTAATCATGCAAAACCGTTGCTTCCTCAAGTCTTCAGCAACGGATACAAATTATGACCATGATAGAATGGTTAGATGCATCAAGTCTTATGGATTGATCGATGGATAGATAGACAGTAGTAGAAGACAACGCCCGGGTCTCAAATAACGGTTTCTGAATCAGCTAAAATGCATTAGAAAATTGCACACGTTAACACATATCTTAGAATATTTTGCAAATTGTGATCTTTTAGTGTAAAGTCTTCGATCTCCTCGCTCTCGTTCGCTGGCTTGCTCGTAGCAATAAGGGAAATGACTGAATTGTGCATTATTTGACATAAAAGGATGTAAATCCACACATTAAAAGTGGGAGTGTCTACAGAATTGTTGTCGACCTAATAATTAGAATCAATGATTTGCCGATGACTGTCTGAACGATCGACTCATTTGATGGTGCTTGCGACCTGAGAAATGTTACAGACATGCCGGCCACTGATAACCGAGATTAAGAACAAACTGCGTAGTTAAAGAAACAAGGTGGTCCGAAAATAGATCAAACAATGCTTGTTTACCGCTACTGCTGCAGACACGTAACCATATGCCTCTTGGTCATCCAACTGGAAATTATAGGTCACTGAAAAATCTGCCCACTAAACGGCTGCTAAGTGTTTACGTCCGAATCACAAGACTTGCTGCGAAAACCAAAATTATTTCTCCTTATAAGTATGAACTAGATTCCTGTATGCCCTGTGACCACAATAAATAGCGGTAGGATTATGATAAACAAGACCGTTAAACTTCATTTTACAGCGCGGGTGCGAGTTACGAGAATCTGCATCATTTTACAGCACGAGCTCGTCACGAGAGTCTGTATCGTATCACACCACGGGTTCGAGTCACGGCAAGGTTTCTCCACAAGGCCGAATTTTTTTCGTCTGGTGCATCTCCCACGCTATAAAGGCAGTGCAAGACTTTGGAGTCGGAACTGGCGAGTCGTAGTGTATCACCGAGTATCTGTGGCTTGCTCATTTATAACAGAGGCTTAACCTTCTGCGCCCTACTTCCGGTCACTAGCATAAAATTATTGAAGCGACAGCTACAAAGACAGAAAAGTCAAGCCATGTCAGCTCTGGAGGTAGGTGGAAAGTCATCGGTATCCTTCTCAAATGATTAATTTTTTTTAACCAATTCCTTACACACTATCACTAAGAAACAGCCTGAACTTTTTTCTTCTTTTTGCATATCTTTCGTATAACATGAAATGCATTAAATTTGTATATTATTTATTCACCTGAAAATTGTATCAGAGGTGTGTATGTAAAATATCACTGGAAATTTTAAATACATGTATAAAGACGATCGCGCTTTCTTAATGTTGTTATGTTCAATAGGTGGCTTTGGGGGAATTTGTGTATTTGTATATATTTGTCCAAAAAAAAAAAAAAAATTGACTTGAGAAACCATTTTATAATAGGAATCTGCGCTGCCAGTCTTTACCATGATTTTAAATGAACTGAAGTAGTCGGGATTTATCAAGTAAGAAAAAAAGCGTAATAAAAACACATTCGATTGACATGTTCATCATATATTTTAACGAGGTAGGCTATGACTGAGGTCTCATAGCGACACGAAATCTTTCAATACATTTCACACCAGAATACCGAAAAATCACGGTCACCTAGACGTTCGTATTATTATTATTATTATATTTTTTCTAAAAGGGGAATACCGCATGAGAAGCAAGAAATAATATGGAAAAAATTCCAAAAGGAGCTCTACAAACTCATTTTGTTGACCTATCTGTGAACAGTGGGAGACAGAGACACCGTGACGATACTGAGGACTGATCGAGTGAGTTATGTTTGTGTATTTTGTATGTGTGGGTGTACATGATTTTTACAGTATATCACCTCCAATACGAGGAGAGTCAGTGAGGAGTGTAGCATCTCACTTCCAAGTTCCAACATGCATTAAATCTCCCTACCCATCACTTTCAATATACAGCCTATATACTACTTCCGCTGCGTAGGTTAACTACCGCCACCCCTTTATCGCCTAGGTATGTTTAGTATTTATGAGTAGAAGAGTTTACCGCTAACTCAGCAGTACTCTCTCTCTCACGAACTCCTAAAGCGAGGTCACTGCATCTTGTTTGTTGTGCTACTTGCAGAAGTACACACGAGCCCTCGTTTTCACTCGAGTGGTTTTGAACCAACGCGCTACAAAAATATCTACAAAAACAATTAGAAAAACTTTAACACTAAGCTTTAGGCATTAAAAATACATAATAAAAGCCATAACTCCTAGAGAAAAATTTAAAAGCACTTTTAACTTGAATTTAAGATAAACAACTTTTAAAAAAGTTTCTATCTGTTCGCATTTCTTCATTAATAAAATTGCTGATAGAAATCAAGAGGTGTGCACTTTTCACAGGGCAGTTGATTCGTTGGGCCTTGTAGTCCTGGTGTGCTGATGAAAAATATATTCGCTATTCTATGGTTAGTGCATATGCACTTTTATATATGTATATATATTTTATAGATACTTTTATACTTTTATACTTTTATACATTATATACTCGGTTATGGACCGGCGCGTGGGGGTCGGGGTGGTTGGGAAACCATGCAGTTGACTGCTGATACGCACTATGTCTGTCTGTACTTTATGTAGACATGCACCTTTAATCCAAAAGTAACCGCAAATGAGCAACACACTTTAAGACCTTTTCTAAGAAAAAAAAATGATGACTGCTACATACTTTGGTTAGTATCAGACGAGTGGAGAGGGGAGGGATTGGTGTTTTACGCCGAGCCAGCAACAAGGGCTATCTCACAGAAATCAGCCAGACCTGTAAACAGATGCCACACGCAGACCAGTATCAGAATGGGAATTTCTACAGATGGCATCCATAAACACAGCTCATCACAGGTATTTCTGGTAGAAGGATCAAAACAATAACCAAGCCCCACCCCCACCAAAAATTTTTTTTGAAAGCAATAAACAAAACAGTTGTCACCCTCGTCGGCATTTGTTAGATGAGAGATCACACAGACTTGTCTTGCTGCCAAAGGTTGAAAACTTTCGCAAGTATTTCAGAATGTCACATCCATACCAGGATTTTTAAATCTTTGTCAGCTCTGTTTTAGCACCCTAGCTTGATAGCCACAGAAAGCTACATTTCATTGTCTGTAATTTCATAAGTTAAATTCAAAGTGCATCCCGGAATGTCCTTGTCCTCGTGTCTTTTGTCCTTCCTGCAAAATCATTTTAGAAGTGCACGGTGTCGGTCATGTTTCACTTTAACGATTTGTGGTGTATGGGGCGAGTAAGATTTGTGGGGTGTGTAGGGTTTGTTCAGAGTATGTTCAGAAGGTGGGTATTCTCAGCGGGTTACCATGGTGACAATGAGCGTTCTTAGCATTTAGTGAAAACCAGCGATATGATGACACCTTTGTTCATCTAAAACTTTTTCTGCATAACAGGTGTGTTCATTAAAATGCGGTGCTCTACCAATAAGTATTTTAATATTCCTGAGACAGCATAGAAGATCGTAGGTGCAAAACTTATTTACACGCTTCTTTCTCTCTCTCTGTGAACTCATAATATTGTCAACTGTCGCCTCTGTGGCAGAACAGATTTTTCCTTCTTTACATCTCCACTCTCGTCTAACATTAATTTGTGTTTGACTGATTGTAGCGACACAACGACCTGGGACTGTACGTATCTGACTAAAGATCGATTTCGACCTTTAACCCATTGTTGACTTGCAACAGTCCAGCAGTCTGGTCTGGTCATGTGATCTGGCACGATACTGTTTGTTCTTCCCCCAACGCCCGGTACCAGTCAAAGTTTTGACTGAACGAATGACATGGTTTACTTCCGGGTTGTGACCCCCGGTGTGTCACGCAAATCTGTTTACTTTAGTTCTGTAACCTGGCGTGACAGCATGTACTTTTCACGGCAGTGTGTCAATACCCGACCGTGGCTTACCTGTGTGTTCGTTAAGACAGCGATCGTTGACTGTGTCAAAGGTTCAATGGGCTACTCACCCACCCATCCTAATTTCCTTCCACCCGTATCTTTTGTCTTATCGACTCAGTAAGGTGGCAACAAAGCCTAGGAATCGATCCACGGGTGACCGCTTTCAACATTGGATATCCACTTCACAACCCGCTCCCTTCAACTGTTTCTCGAATTAATCTTGTTCTCACAGATTATATCTGAAAGGGCCTCACTTTGATTTAATCTTTGATTATTTTAGTTCGTAGTATTTATTATACTTCTGTTACACGAAGCAAGGGAATCATGTGGAAACTACTCATCTGTAAAAAAAAAAAAACTGAACTCAAAAACAAAAAACAAACAAACAAACAAAACAACAACAAGAAACAAACAAAATCACCAACTAGAGAGGATTCTGATATTACATTTTAGCGTTCTTGCATATCTTATAACCACACCACACAAAGGAAGAAGAATGTTTACTTCAGACGATCTTCCCGAAGTTCTTCAGGTGCCACTAATGTTTGGGAAAGAAAGTGAAGTACATAGTCCCACCCCATCGCCACGTCATCACACTTTGTTCGCCATATCAGCCGATGGGCGGTTAGTGAGACTGCTGATGATGTAACATGACCTCGACCTAGTTTGGAAGAGTTGAGGGTGTAACGACAAAGACGAGGTTAGGGTAGGTCAAGCCTGACCTGATGAGACAAAGGAAAACTCTCTGACGGTCACCGGCCTCAACGGATTCTCGCCGGAAGAACTCATTCCGATTCGACCAATCAAAATCGAGCGTCGGGAGCACGTGACAAGGTAGAAAGAATGTGTGGACATGGGGGAGTGTTGTTACGAGAAGTGGGAGTGGCAATGATGCGTGTTAGGTAATACGGGAATGGAAGAAGGTGGTAGGTCAAATGCCACAGACGGGGCTGTCCACGTGCCAGGGGTCTGGCAGCTGCTATTTGTAGTTCGCGCCGTCTCGCACGAGTCGTCTGCCTGCGGTCAAGGCCAGACGCTTGCCGGGTGAAGTCGGCTAGTCGAGACCTCGTGCTGACAGTGAGCGACTGGTCATTTTTACTTTTGTTTTTAAACGTGGTTTTGCACCGTTTCACCCTTTTGCTTCTTTTAGCTTACCTGCACGTTCTGTAGCACTGGGCTACAACTTGCATGGGAACTTTTCTCTTCAGCGCAGTCGACACAAGTTTGCTGGTGTGGAGTTTGTGCTTGGGTTTGCTCACGTGGACCGTTGTTGGACGCGGGAAATTTAGTTTCCACGCCGTTTGTTCAGGAAGATCTTTATCCTCGTCTAAATCACAGTGAGTCTGAACACGTGCATGGTTTTGTTAAACCTCAATTAATGCAATTAAAAATTAATTAGGAATTAAAGTAATTGATTTTGGCAGCCATGGTGCAATGCTTCATTCAAATTGGTGGCAACATCACCATTGGAGGTCAGGGTTCACAGCGCTGTTTTGTTTATAACACCAATTAATGCAGTGCACCTGTTTTGCTAGTCAATAGTTGATAAAGTAGAATTACTAGACAATTTTGTTGAAGACATTTACCATATTGAGACTGTTTAAATACAGAGGTCGTTAACGGAATGCCACAATTGCTGCATACTGTATTTACTATCTACATTTGTGATTATAGTCTGTTGACTAGTCCGTCTGCTTTTCTTTCTCAGCAGGTTTATTACACTCTCCATCCGCACTGTTTGTTCCCTTAATCCTTATTCCTCTTTGGAACTCCTATGTTTGTATTTTATTACTTGTCGGCATGGTTAGTTATCCTTCCGTTCTTCATATGCTGTCCGTGTGAAGCGGATACAGTGAAGTGATTCAAGGAAAGATAACGTCTGCATAATATCGACTCAGTATCTCTCAAGATGTTCAAAGTTGAGCAAGGGCAGTAAATCTGTATAATTACAGCGGGGTTTAGACTAATGTTGAGAGGATAATGATTTCTTTATCAGGACGTAATCTCGGTAGTACAGCTGTCCTGACTGTGATGACCATGCTGCTCCAACATTGTTACAGTTTTTCATTTTTCAACAGACGAGATGTCTGCTACTTAAAGCCACATCATCATCTCAGGCTGGTAGACCGACATGCTTATTGTATTTGAGACTAGCTAGCTGCTCAACTTAGAAACTGTCTTGGCTACAATACACTCCCTGGCTTGACCCCCTCCCTCCTATACATACACACACATATACAGCGAGCAAGACTGACATAAAAGTTCAGCTGGTGCGTCCATGTCCGAACTGGTCGCGGGATTAAATCCTGAAGGCGAGAAGACGGAGTAAGGATAAATAATCCTGTGCTTCCGTATCTATTCGCGAGTTGCAGGAAATTGTCGCTGAATGATGTGTACAGCTGCAATGTTCTGGTGTTTATGCAGGCAGAAGATGGACAGAGCGACGGGACGCAGTGACGGTCCGGCAGTTAGTCCAGACGCCGCCATGGCGACGAGCAGTATGTCCGGAGAGCTGCAGCGCCTTCATTTTTGCCACGTGTGCAGGAGCTACTGCGTCGTGAACTCAGAAGGTAAATAAAAAAAAAAAATCTTTTTCTTTTCATCACCCTCGTCATCTCTTTCTCTCCTCTGTCTCTGCAGTCCTCATTTTTCGAGAGAGAAATCTTCTTTCATAACATGACAGTGATGACACAAAGGGGGTTGTACTCTGTCATTGTCTCTGTCACTATTGCTTTCCTTCCAGTTCTGTCTTCTTCTGCCATTGTTCCTTATTCTAGTCTCTCTCCTAACTGGCTAGATGATGATTGCTTTCTATCTTTTTCTTTAACCGGAGACCTGTCTCAAGCGGACAGCTTCGATCGTTGAGGAGGGGACTCTACATTGGCGCCATCTTGCCGCTTCTTTGATGCTGGATGTGTGTCAGTTAACTCTCTGGTCTCTTGTTTGCTACTTGTCTGATTTTTCTAGACTGTTCAGGCAGGTACTGTGGCACTCGCCTCTGTGCGAGCCGGATTTGACAGTTGTGTAGTATCCAGTTTCACTTCAGTTCTCTGTCGCCATTGGATTTAATATATGATTTTGAAATCACCTTTTCCCCTCGCAGTTTGCCAGTCTACCCATTCTTTTTTTTTGTGTGTGTGTGTTGAGCTGCACCGGCATGCTTCGTTTGTAGGTTTTTATGTTTTGTGTTTTATGGGTATTAATGTGTGGCCCTGTCCCTTCGCTATTTTGTGTCTTTGTGTTAGTTGCCTTACTTCCCGTTGTAAGCAGTAGAATTTCTTACATAAATTCCCCATCATCATTATGTATCATTTTTTTGCTTTTTTCTTTTTTCTTGATCAAAATTCTCAACTTCGTGACTTGATGTGGCCAAACTTCACGTGATGCTTTTTACCAGAGATTTTCTTTTAAATATTTGCCAAACTTTATCACATATTAGACGACTTATCAGTCAAGGAGAGATGGGTGAAGTTCATCGCTTATTCCTTAAGAATGTAATAATCTCTTACATCACCATTTCGTGCACGGCAGCATTAGTTGACAGTTTCTTTAGTATTCATTGCACTTTTCTGAGACTGGAGTTGCACTTCCAGTGGACGAGGAACGTATACAACGCGTTCGTGGGATAGGCAGCACCATTAGCGAAGGGGACAAAACTTCTTGACATCTAATTCACTTCTGTAACGTTGAATGACTTCCCTTAGGCCGCGTCGTCAGACATTATTCTTGCATTACATTGTTATTGGCTCAATGAAGCGAGAAACGAGGCACATAGGAAAAACAGCTTGTCCAGTCACGTACCCCCCTCTTCTCCCGTTGTCAAGCAAAACATTAATCAACAGTCAACAGGTGAGAATAATGATCGTAATTATAGGAGTATAAATGGCATGTTTACAAACATTTATAACAAAACACACGTTCTGTTTTAATATTTACGAAAGGTGTCAATGCGTAGTTAATGAACTGCCTAATGATCCTTACAGTCTGCCCCCTCCCCCCATCCTCCCATAAAACTCCTCAGACGACATGCTGCTTTTGTACAGTTGTTGTCAACTTTTAATTGGTTCTATTTATAGTCACATGAACTTTTTCAAGGCTTTGGTGGGCTAAGTGGTAGTGGTACTTTATTGTCTCGGAGACGATGAAAAGCGTTATCCTCCCTTTCAGGAGTTAAAAAAAAAACGAGGCGTGAAAGTAAAGTGACAGTCAAAACGAAAGCAGAGAGGATCGAACAGTAGCCGGTAGTTGTTGTTTCGATGTGTAAGTGAAACCCAACAGCTTTGACGTCGCTGTCTGGCCGATGACGTCTGTGGGCGGTCAGCTGAGGACAAGAAATGCCAGCCGGCCATCAGCAAGGTTGGCCACACACGTACACCATTGAATGAGACAAAACACTGCACGGTTTCTGTGAGAGGAAGAGCGTAGGAGGCGCGAAACTTGCTCTCGACATATCGACTTCCGTATTGTCTACTCTGGTAGGCTCCAGCACACATTATTCTGTGACTGACTGCTGGAGTTTGGCATCGAACTGCTTTCGCGATGAAAGCGACCAGAACAATTTGGAGCTAAATAAAGATGGTGGGATTTTCTCGCTGTTGATGTTTTTTTAGTTCGCGTTCTATACATCTAGTTTCTTTGTGATTAAAAAGTGCTTTTTTTTTCTTCGTGCTTGCTTCGGTGGCTGTTGAGATGGCTGCCGAAAGAATTCATTTGGTGTAGTCGCAGATCGTCATTGTATTATTCAGACTGTTGCGCCATTTCTTACAGTCACGTGCACACCACCCGCAACAGTTACCGCTTGTCACCAATACAGGGAAGATTCGCTGTCCTGGGTTCAGATCGCGTCTCGGGCTCACTGTTCTTTCTCTCAATGTTGCATCTGCTTAACATGGCTGGCTGCTTTGCCGTGATGTAGTCTTAGTTGCTGGCTCGGCGTAAAAGACGAAAACCCGCACCCTCCCATATTCATAACCGGAACTTTTTTCTTTCTGATGTCTGCTACCTTATAAAATAGGATAATAGAGTTCAGTCTGCCCTCGATAAATAATTATAAACAGTTTGTCAACATTTAGTGGGATGCAGTTTCTTTTTCTAATTATTGAGTAAATATTGGGTAAAGCTCCATGCTTAGTGCAAAATACCATTTCTCCAAACCTGGGGGAATTCATCCGTTCCATTGGCGAGACACACAAACGTCGTCAGGGCGTCAACCAGCCAGTGAGCTGTGCTCATTGTACATGTGTTTAGTGTATTTGTATGCAAAGTAACCTCAGGAGCTCTTGCTGCGCTTGAGGATGTTTGTAGGCGCGTATCTGGAGAATGGGATTGATTTAATTAAGCTCCGAAGTTGAACATTAACTGAATCCCTGCTGTCGTATTCTCTCCCACTCCCCACAACTACTCAAACTTTCCCATACTAACCACTTGCGAATGCAGTCTGTCTGTCTGTCTCGTATTCATTCAGCTCGAGTTGTCCTCCAGCTGCTGTTTTGTAGCCTCATTCAACGGACGTCTTAATAACTGGCTGCATGATTAATGACACTTGCCTCAAGGTTGTAATGTATCGACGGCTGAAAATTTATCAGGGCAGCCTGACACCACAGGGTGCCTGGTTTGAAGCGGACTAGTCGATGGAAGGCATATCCATGACACCGGAAATCGGGGTGCAGGTTGCTGTTGGGATAAAAGGGTGTGTGTGTGTGGGGTGAGTGGGTGGGTGGGGAGTGAACAGAACAAACAAACAGAAGGGAGACGGAAGTTTCCGACGTGGACTTCGCTGAAGACAAATGGCGCGTGATTTGTTTTACATGTGAGACGTCGAGCGGCGGGGTCGCGACTAGCGGAAAGGCTTCACAAACAACCAATATCGGTTATCTGTCCTTAACGGTTTCCTGCTTTCTACTCGTTTTGGAGAAGGTTGCACAGAAAATGTGTCGTAGGTGGGTTCTGTTCTGTCGGTGCACTCTTAAGCTCGGACACTTCTCCGAATGATGTTCTGCGACCCCGTCGTCGCCCCGTGTCTGAGGTCCAGCCGAGTTGACCGCGATTTGAGCTCCGTCAGACGAGTGACGACCTCTTCACCGCCTTGTGTGCCATCACGCGGAAGTGACTGGGGAAAGTCGATTTGACTCTTGACCGCAATTGCAAACAAATCCAGCTCGTTGCTTACTTGGGTAAGGAAGGAAGAAGGGGGTGGGGGATAAGAGGTAGAGAAATTGGGGTAATGGAGCAGGCTGTTGGCCCACATTCAAGAGTTCCAGATAGCACCTTCTTTAAAGTTGAACGACACATGGAAGATTCATTAATGATGTTTCGTGAACTCTTTAGCACAAAAGTGGAACTTTGGCATAGTGTGGGGGACAGCGATGTTTAAAGCTGTCTCAAAGTTCTAAAGAACTTATGTGCGTGTGCGCCCGTGCAAGCATGCCCTCTGGTTAATTCATTTGTTATTTCATCTATCAGTCCCAACAATCATGTGACAGACATTGCGTTCTCGTTTGTATAAATCGTTTAGTTTCTCAACTGCTACTGGATCAGATAAAGAACGTATTACGCTCCTGCTATTATTTAAACAAGCTAACAGTCTAATGCAACACCGGACCAAGAATTTTTTTTTTTTTTGTAAACCAATCACCGGGCTAATTCCTGTATTTAGATGTGTGGCTAGGTTTCCCCCAAACCCCGAATTCATGCAACGCGCAAATGGTAATTTCAAGGGAGATGATAAAACCGATCACTGATGACAAGAGACCGAAACTAGTCGTGGATTACGTCCCTTGCATCGCTGGTTTGTCGGGGGCAATGACTTCGGTCGCAGACTTCTGACAGTATTCATCTTTCTTTGAATTTTGAACCGAATGCTGTACGCCCGGCCATGCGCGTGCACACACACACACACACACATGCACGCACGCACGTACGCACGCACACACACACACACACAGCATACCTCTTTTTCTCGCACTTGATCTGCCATCATCAAGAATGAAACCCTGTGAACCTTTTGCTTGTCCGTTCACAGTCCGTTGAACTTAACCTTAAAACAATTTTTAGCCTTCTCGTGACATTTTAACCAAATCGCCCCTTTTTTCTGGTGGTTTGATTACCTGTCGTGAATAGTTTAGGTGCTTGAAAAAAGAGTCGGGTGGAAGGTTTGCGAACGGAAAACGTAGGATCACGGTCATCGACCTTCTGTTGTAACAAGTGCATTTACCCCCACCCCCTACCTCCATCCCACACACTTCCTCCCCGCCAACCACCATCCCACACGTGATAAAAACAGCACGACAAGAGGGAGGCAAGCAGAGTTGACAGAGCAAGCAGACCCAGACAGCTTTCAATCGATTCTGGCACTGGCCCAGTCCGGGCTGGGCACCGGCAGTCTCCGAAAATTGAAATGGCGTGTGTGTGTGTCCCAAGATTTTTCCAAGTGTCTTACCCCTCCGCAGTCTAGGTCACGATGACCTTGCAAGGGTCGGCGCGTGTGTGTGTGTGTGCGCGCTCGTGCTTGCGCGATGTGAGGGGAGAACGGTACTTACTTTGGTCCCCCAGCATTACTTTACCACGAGTCGTCGTCTTTGTGTTGAGAAAAGACCGTCAATAGTGCCAGCCGGCGCTAGAAAAACCTCAGGATCTTTCGTTCTGTGGTTCATCTCGCTATGTTTGTCTTTGCCGCCATGCCTTGTTGCGAATAATGCATAATTAACCACACAGTGATGAATAATACAGATTGAACAACACGGCATCTGGACTCTAGCAACATCGCACGCAACTGCTGGTCATTTGTCAACCAGCGGCACCGTTCTCCTCCCACCTCACCCATCCCAAAACCACCCCTGCACTCCGAAATAGCCCCAGAGCAACCGGTACAAACTTCATTCTCGATCTCTTTCCTGTAATGTGGAGGTGTGCATCTCTCTCTGTGTCTGCGTGGAAGAGGTGACGTAGGCGGGAGGTGGACACGAGGGTTAGAGACCGATAATGAAATTATACAAAAACGGATTAGATCAAGTCGCAGGCCAAGATTTGCCCCTGAGAAAGGAAGTGCAAAGGTCTCATGTTTTTTTATACAGGGAATGGGGATAAGGGAGGACCGCGATGTGCAGGTATTTTAACTCGACAGCACGGTGTAATCGGGAGGGAGAGTAGATCCACTGTTCGATCCTCGGAGGAAACGTGCAAAACACTACCCATCCCTTTTCCTCTCACTCCTCTCCATCCGTAACATTAACACCGACATGTTGGGTTTTTCTTTCTTTATTTTTTTGGAGGGAACGCGCAAGTGCACTTTCTAAATTCCTTTCCGATCGATCGGCTTGCAACTTGCTCGATTTGTCCACACCACAGCGTTACAGGTTATTCGTCTGTGTTTAAATGACACTTTATATGTGTAGTATTTCGTAGCATAGAGGACTAGAAAATGGTCCTCTCGTTGTACCCTCTCTTATTTATCCTTTATTTTTCTCCATTTTTTTCCCTCTCTCTCTTACGCAAGCCTGCTATGATGTGGCAGCGAGATGTGAAGCACCGCCTATCGGTCTAAACTATCTGGGTGGAACTAGGTGGTGCTGGGGGTCGGTGGGTCGGGGGTAATGTCACGACTAAATGTGTTACGAAATGACGCCCGCTACGTTTTACTGCACCAGAGGAGGGAGGAGGAGGCTTCTGTCCACGTGTACAACGCGCAGAATCCGCCAGCTGGAGCACTACGTTCAACGACCTTAAATGTCTCTTCGCCCCCGGCGGGCCCAGAGCATGATCACGCGAGCGGTTGTTGCCACTAGGTAATTTAATAATGATACAAATTTGAATGTGTTTATGGCTATCAAATAAGCAGTTTGCTGCTATTTCTGCAACGTTGGCACAGGTTTAAAGTCTCTTTAATTTTTAAACCAGCAGGAGAGAATATGCTCACCCCAAATATCCTCGTCCTAAAACTTTTTTTTTTTGGTCTGTCGAGTAATATCAGAGCGACTTCAAACTCACATTCCCACAGTCGACGGAAGGCGGTCTTGCGCATGTCTCGTATGTGGCGGGCTATATTTAGCACAGCATTATATAATTATAGGTGCAGTGAACAGTGGTACCCGTGGGAACCGCGGGGAACACACACTTTCCTCATCTCCCCTACTCCAACCCGTTTGTGTGTGTGGGCGCGCGTTCAGGCTCTTGTGGAACAAAATTACTTACAATGTCAACGTCCTGAACACAGCACCTCCAGTGTATAAGGACAGGGATTTTTTGCATGTATTTTAAAAATTTTTTAATTCAGTAGTGCATTTCTTGCATTCAAAGATAAGTTACAAAAATATAGTTTTCCTGGCAATCGAAGATGTACATTTTTTTTAAGAGCAGGATGTGAGTTCGTATATTAGTTGATTTTTAACATTCAGGAACGATAACAAGGTAGGGCTTTCGGCACTGCATTGATCACGAGTTATATCCCTTGGCACACGGTCGCGTTTGATGTCGCGAGACTAACACTGAAACTGGTCCCTATTATTTGGGCTCGCTTGCATGAATTTGCCGTGCTAAGCTTGAGAATAGATTCAAAGTGGTAAAGTGACCTGGGTTCTACAAGAAAACACAACATGAACTTATTCAGGGTGGACAGTGATGCAGCTACCTGTTACCCGCACTTCAAAGTACTCGCGTTTCCAGGCACTGAAGTGAACACTTATGTACACACACCTGTGTTGTGGTAATTAGCAACAACCCCGATTAAAAGCCAGTGTGCTTCTAAGGTAGCGCAGCAGGGGAAGGGGTGGGTTGTGAGAATGTTTCATGTTGCAAGACAGAGGGTACTGAAGCACCAAAGACACACCCAGGCGTGTGTTGTGGTAATCCTAACTCCATGGCAACGCACGCGGAGGCCTCACCTGCGTGTTTACACCTCAGCGATCGAACGGCACTGAGCGGATCGATCGATCTGGGCTGACGGGACACCGTGTGTTGGCGCACACCGTGCGTAGGTGAATGAGAGAGGATGGTGTTTGTGTGGGGGGAAAGAGGCAGAACTGCTCGACACTCGTACACACAAGGACACAACAAAGACGCGCATGGATGCTCTAAAATATACACGAAAACATTGATGTCCACGACCCACATTTCTCTTTCTCTCTCTCACACACACGTATATATATATGTATGCATTGAGAGATTGTCTCCCTTTGACTGTCCCTTGCAGTTAATTTGAAGTCTTTTGTGTCGAGCTCGCGGCTGCTCTTCGTTCTGTGCTTCTAAACAGGTGATACTTCGCAACTTAAAATAAACCTGTGATTGCATACTCTGTGCCAAACTGTACGGGGTGGAAGGCGGCTACGGTGGACGTCAAGCGTCCCTCCCACTCCTACCCTACCCTGCCAACATCTTGTTAGGCGTGGGTTCCCCGCCTGCGTCAAAGAGCCGAGTGTCGACACATCCCGAGTACAAGCTGTTACGCGCAACCTTTAAGCTGCGCACCCGTTTGATCCCCGGGTCACCTCGGGCGATGAGATTGCGCCTAATCTTGTTGAGGGAGTGACTGAGATTTGGTTAAGATGGAACGAGTCTTTTCCTCCCAGTTAAAAAACAAAAACAAAAAACTTTGCTACTATTATCTTTAAAATTAGTTTCTCATCCGTACATTAATGACCTTTTGTGACCAGAGTTGTGAGCGAGTGAACATGAGAGTCGAATGCAGTTTAAAAAAAAATAGCAGTTGCGGTTCTTTTGTTCTGTAGCTGCAAAGTTCAGAGTATCGCTAAACGAAGAACAAAGGGCTTGACGTTTTGCAGCTAGTGCACGTGTATTTTCATATTTTTGTTCAGTTTTCTTATTTCTCTCAAAGACAGATTTTATGGAACGATTCTGACTATATTCTTTGTGTAGATGGAATTATTTTCTGCTGAATCGTTTAAAAAGTGCAAAGGTCACCAAGTAACTTTTTTTGTTAGTAAAGTAGCGACACCAGACGAAACTCTGGTCATTCGTGGGTGCAAGGAAGGGAAGCGGTTACATGTGACCTCTGAACCACAGAACACCTCCAAACCTTCAAGCACTTGAAAATGACCCCCCACGCTGTAATTTTCGACGACTTGTGCTCTTTTCCAAAACGTCTTTGTCCCAAGTTCGCGCCAACTGAGGACGCCAACCTTCATTGAGATGGAGGGGACCAGACGGGGCGCAGACGCCTCGAAACATTCTTCAGACTTTGTACTGACTGGCCGGGTGAACTTGAAGGCTGGGTGGGTCTTCGCCATGGAGGCGGAAACCGCTTGCCATTGGCTGGCGACGCTGCAGACGCGAAAAGCGGGAAACGCTGCGATTGGTTGAGAGCCGCTCGGCATCTCGTGAATGCCGCGAGCACACATGCACGCACAGGCTTGGAGCCTTGCCAGCCACTAGTAAGGACACTGCGCGAGGCGAAATAGTTCCTTGTCTGGAGTATATTGACGAGTAAAATATTGAAATATTTCATAATTAAAAGTAAAATAACTTGTTAAATAATAATTTGAGATGTTTTGATAGATGAGAAATCTATCATTAGAGGCGTTTTGAGGAAAATATGTATTGTAGGCACGCTTGCGCGGAGGGATACCGGTTGGCGCAACTGAGATGGCCCAACGTTCATAGTACGGGAGCGTACTTTAAATAACTCAGATCAAAACAGACCAGCAAGCCGACCGTAGTGCGTGCTGCATTGCTCGAGTGGATTACTTTCTCGTACTTGGATACTTGTACTTCGCCAAACTCTCTGTGCAATCATGTTGGGGCGCAAACTTGGATTTAGCGGTGTCTTCGCGTGCACTGGCAGTCAGCCACATTGTGAAAAGCAGGAAAAAGGTAGAAACTCTTTTGCGAGGAGGATTAAAATCTGACTTGAAAAAAAAAAGAGAGAAAAGGATTTTTTCAAAACTAAGATTCGGTCTTGAGATTTTCAGGGGATGATGTCGTGGGGTAAGATTGAATCAAACAGCCTTATGTTTGGGTTGTGGAGGTGGGGCAAGTGCTGCATGTAATATTTGAGTAGCATGTGCACTGGGACTGACCTCAGCTGTACTTTGCAGGCAAAGAGAGATCCAGTCTGGAAAAAGACTACGCTGTCAATCAAGTTCTTGGAAGTGGAGGCTTTGGTACTGTCTACTCTGGAGTCAGGAGGCGAGATAATTTGCCTGTAAGTACCAACTTCACATATTGCAGTCTATGATTTCATTTCCATATTAATTTCTTCAGAAATACTTATTTTAAATTCTTATAATTCAACGTGAGATTGAATTTTAATTTTTAATTTTTTCCTATGCCAATCAATGTTTTTAATGAAAATTATTTATATTTTTTCAGGTGGCCATTAAACACATCTCAAAAGACAAAGTAACAGATTGGGGACAGGTAAATAAAAATTTTTTACATTAAAAAACATACTGAAAATTGAAAATTAGACGTGAAAGCGAAAATAATAGGAGACTGCGAGGACGAGTGTCCTACATTAACCTCTGTGTTACCCCCGCCTACGAGCGCTAGAGTTACTGCAGCAGGCAAGGGATGGCCTGGATGCAAGGCATTGTTGCAGCAATGCTGTAGTATTGATTAACTATGGGGGCGGCGGGGTAGCAGAGTTTGGTCTGCGACCGTAGGAGGGTTGTTCCTGGGCCAGACGGTAAACCGGCCTAAACGCGTCCTACTTTCCGACTATGACCTACTTCGCGGCCTGTGCACGCGGTAGGTCCCGGGATATTTTACACAGAACGATGGACAGATGCTGGGGTTAGGGGGCGGCTGTCGGGCGCCGGGGGGGTTAGAGTTCGGCTGAGGCAAAAGGACGGTTGGCAGGAGTGCAGCAAAGGGGGTTTTAGGGAGGAGACAAGGCAAGAGAAAAGTGCTTTCGCCGGAACCCGAAGCTTGCTAGCCTGGCTGATCGATAAGCTTGCGGTTTCTGGGTTAGCGGCGTGAGTGGGAGGGCATGCGATGCAGGCTCTGGAAAGGCGAGAGATGCAAGAGTTCGATTTTTCGTGCTGAATAGAGGCTGTAGGGGCAGGCGTCACAGAGTGGGGTGGATAGAACTTGCTGGCTCATTATTCTAGTTTTTTTTTAAATACATCTTTTGTTCTTGAAAAATAAAAAATGCAAGAAAATAGTATTTGACCACCCAATCATGTCTAGTAATAATTGAAAGAAACCCCCATGTAAGAATGTTTGTCGATTCTTGTTTACAGATAAATGGACATGATGTGCCATTAGAAGTCTGTCTCCTGCGGAAGGTACAGAATGTTCCTGGCGTCATCAAGCTGTTGGATACATTCGAACGCGCCGACTCCTTCATTCTGGTCATGGAACGGCCAGACCCAGTCCGTGACCTCTTCGACTTCATCACGGAGAAAGGCGCTTTGGACGAAGAGACGGCGCGTGACTTCTTCCGTCAGATCGTCAGCATCGTGCAGGTGGTCCAGCGCTGCGGCGTACTCCACCGCGACATCAAGGACGAAAACATTCTGGTGGACCTCAAAACTGGACAGTTGAAACTCATCGACTTCGGCTCAGGCGCTTTCCTGAAGGATACCGTCTATGTGGATTTTGATGGTGAGTATGTGTGTGATGACTGTACTAGGAATTGGGGGGGGGGGGATGTAAATTAGTTTTTATTTGTCCGCGTGGGACGAAACGGATCGGGTTTATAGGCGTGCTTGTTAGTGGTTTGCAAGGGGAATTCTATCTGTTAAGTTCGGTGACTTCACTGAACTGTCATTGGTAGACTAGAAAAAATTTCCCTGGCAAACCCCCCTGAGCTATTTCTGTAGCAGCGAGTTTTGAGGAAGTAGATTGCGTGCATAGAGGGAAAACTTGTAAACACCAAAAGAGGGAATATTGAATAACGTCATAACTGACCCCTCTGCACGCGTGCAGAAAGGAGAATGGCGGGGGAAGGGATCATGTTGCAAACGGCGGGGCGAGACCGTCGTGATATGATGGGGATGCTCAACCTTTATGCACTCTTTGCCAAGGTTCCTTCCAGAACCGATTGCGCTTCTGTCATGTCTGTAACATAAAATACCAGCCCTCCCTCCCAGCGCTAAACCGCTGCCAAAGAATAACGTGTACCTAACGCTAACGTGGCTGTTGGGAGCAGATGCGTAAAGTATCAGCAGGCGAGGGGTACGAGAGCCAGGTAGAGAGGGAGGAGGTCAAAGCGCGCTGCTCTTCGGAGGCGGGGTGGGGAGCGGCGGCGTTGCTCGCTGTGCGGCTTCTGGCAGCTACCTCGAGAGTTGTTGTTTTTTTTAAGCCGAAGGTTCTACTTCGCCCGCGAAGGTCGACGAACTGGGAAGACAGACATCGGGGATGTGGAAGGATGAGGGGAAGGCGGGCTTGCGGAGAGTTGGGTGGGGGGAGCAGCGAGCGAATGCCAGACAAGACTCGCATTGGAACGCGCAGACCTTGTCTTACCTAGCCGTCGCTGGTAGGGTTCTCACCTCCACCCGCCTCCTCCTCCTGTCTTTTCTTGTCGGATCGAGTGTCAGGGGTGGGGTGGTGGATTGCTTTCAGCCGGAGAGTCGGCACTGGGCTTTTTCGGTGCGTGAAGACGAGACGCTATGTAAAGAGGCATGCTTGGTGGTGGTGGAAGGATGGAGGATGGGCGGAGGGATAGGCAGCTGCATCATGTCTAAGAGAGAGAGAGCGCTGGTTCGCTTGCTTGGTGCACAAGGACCAGATAAAAGAAGATGTACTTGGAGAGATAATGTCGGCGGAACGCTTGTGAGGGAGGATAATCCAGACCATACGCCGTCATTGCAGCGCGGATTAGTCGGAAATGTTTGATACCTGGGGTGGAATGCGGAGACTCATTCGCTTCATTTCCCGCCTGTGGACAAAGGATATGTACATTTGGCTAAAAATCCCTGGCTGGCCTACACGTCTGGTTGTGGTTGTCAGTGAAAGATGCAAAGCTCATCAGTCGCTAATGATGGTGCCGCTTACTGTTGTTGGTCGGAATTACCTAAGTCGACCCCAACCGCGGAAAAAAAGATTAAAGATGCTTCTTTTTTTAGTCTAGAAAACCGCTGTATTTGTTCCGATACTGTTGGGCGTGGTCTTGTAGAGAGGGCTAGCCTGGTGTCGCAGCTACAATGCCATTGTTTGGGAACTAACTGTAAAGTGGTTTTTGTCGGTGTGGGAAGAGATTGGCGGCGTGCTGCAGGGTTTGGAGAAGATGGAGAACTCGAATTACAGAGAACAGTGTTGTTTACAAATTGCTCTAAAGGAGTTGTGGGTGGGTGGGGAGAAAAGGATGAAGTGAAACCACAAACGCATATCTGGTGGCAATTCTCCCCCTCCCGACTTTACCCACCGCACACATGGAACAGAAGCTTTTGCGTCTCGTTTCGATCCGAACGCAGCGCCATTCCTCCGATGCACCCCCTTGGCGACCTGCCCCACTGCCCCTCGCCCCCGTCAGACGTGTGACGTCGAGCGCTCCTCGTCTCGCGTAGGTCATCGCAAGTTCAACAGGAGCAGAGAGCGAGAGAATCGGAGGGCGCTGCTCCTCGCGACGTGGCGCGCCAGGCGAGCGGAGAAGCCGCGAGCTCGTGACGTCGGCAAGTCAGGGGTCACTGGAAAGACAGCTCCTTTGGAATGTCGGTAGAATAAGACCGGAGGGCGCTGAACGGCTGGATAGGTGGCTTCAAAATGGGGTGGGGGAGAGAAAAGGGGAGGTAGACCAAAAGGGTGGGGTTTCCGACGAACAACCGGTCAAGTTCGCACCGTGGTATTAAAAAAAAAAATGATTCTGGAAGATGCAGTCGGTTGCAGGAAGGAAAAATCGATCTTTGGCTTGCATATAACCCTACTGCTTTGTCGCTGGCTTTTCCTGTAGATTTTACTGTTAAGCATCTTTCCTCATATTCTTTAAAATTAAAAGAAAAATGCTAAATTGCTCAATTTTTAAAAAAGGGGTTTGTAGAAGTAAGACATAAATTAAGTCTTGTGCATACTTAATTTATTTTATTTCCTTTGCTAACGGAAGATTCAAAACGAGATGTTGCTCTTGTTATTTTGCAGGGACACGTGTTTATAGTCCCCCAGAGTGGATCAAGTGCCATCGATATTATGGGAGGCCAGCAACAGTGTGGTCTCTGGGAATTTTGCTGTTTGACATGGTGTGTGGTGACATTCCTTTTGAACAAGACCAGCAGATCATTCGTGGTGAACTCAACTTCAAGGGCCGTCTTAGTGCAGGTAAGGAAAAAAATCTAGTATAACAGACATGTGCAAGATGTGTGTATGGGTGTACATTTAGGCACGAGTTGGGAGTGAAGTGCAAGAGTGGATGGCATAATGAGAGTCCATGCTAGCTTTGACAGCAGTTCTTATTGGAAGATTTCTTTTGCATTGTTCCAGAGGTAAAAGACCTGATCAGAAAATGCCTGACCTTGCGGCCATCCGACAGACCTTCTCTGGAAGATATCATTGAGCACCCATGGATGCGCGCTGGCATTCCCATCCCAGGCAGCACAGACAAACGCCAGGACATGACCAATGGCAGCAATCTGGACTCCGCATCATTGTCCAGCCAAGAAAGTATATGACAAGGTTGGCTGCATCGGACTACTGCCAGCTACCCCAAAGAACTGTGGTTGGTAGTAGCCAGAGTTTATGGATACATCAGTTTTCTGTGCCTGCCCTGCAGCAACCAAAAAAAGCAGACTGGTTGTAAAGGTTTGCAATGAACCTTCCAGATCTTTGCAGGGATCTCCACTACACCATGGACCGACCAACTGTAAGCAGGCCAAGTCATAGGTGTGGGCATCAAACCAAAACACAGATGCATTGTCAGCTGCCCAAGTGTGCTTTCTGGACTTGCAAGAACTTTTATGGGGTCTTCATCAACTGCCCTTTTATCCTTTTTTTTTTTTTTTTGTTCCATGCCTCTATTCACCTTGCGGTTGCAGAGGCATACAGCCATCAGACTGTCCTTAAAAATAGGCTGCGAGTGCCTATTTACAAACGCATTCCCCCATGAGGAAGTGAGGAGCTGATTTGTCTGGTGTCTTGTTTTCATCATGACTGTTGGAGCATTTGCAGATGACTGTAAGGGCTTTCACTAAACACATGCCTGTAAAATGTCTGTTGGGCAATTACATTTGCTTTGTAACTTGTGGCTCGGAAAAAAATGGAAACTGTAGGGGGTCAACTGTGGGCATTGTGACTTGCATATGTGAACAGTGCAAAGGGACGTTTTGGACACCATGTGTTATCTATAAAATGACAAAACCATACCAGTACATATAAAAAGCATACCAGTACATACCATCTTTCAGGCCCTTTTCCAGCCTGCTGTGACAAAAATGCCAGCGAAACCTGTCATAAAGAAGCTGATCTTTCTACTGCCATATCAATGCAAATGTCCGACTCTTTTTCATCTCTGAACAAGGAAGTTGGCAAACTTTGAAGGGGTTGTGAAGGAAACAAGGAGACTGGTTATGGTTGGAGTTAAAATATTCTCCAAGCCATTTTCATTGTATGTTTCAGAAACTTTGTGCAAAAGCAGAATCCCCTCAAAGTTAACTCATTAAAAAAAAAATTCAAGGCAGCACTTAATATATGCAAAATTGAAAAATTGTTCCATGGATAGACATTGTAAGTCATCGAGTTAGTTCTGAGAGAGTGTGGGGGCTTGGGGTTGGGGGTGGTGGTGAGATTGTGTGTAAGTGTTTGCAGTGGCATGTAGAACTACACCGGTGCAATCCATACGTGGGTTTTATGTTTTTTCTACCTCAGGACTCTTTATGTTTACCTGGTTGTTTGCCAGTGTGTTACCAGGTTGACTGTAACTTAATAGTGTTGCTGTGCAGTAAAATTGGAGATGTGGTCAAGATGATGTGATAGATGAGGAAAACGGGCCACGTTTGATTGCGTTATGTTTGAGAGAAATTGGCCAAATGTAACTTTTTTGGTTGTGCGTGTGGTTTTGGAGGAAGAGGTGAGGGTATGTGGGTGTCAGGGTGTAAAGTAGCTGTAGCTTTAGAGGCAGAGCAGTGGTTAACTGGGCATCATGCATTGGCGATGTATTTAGCTGCCATGATGAATGGCGAAAAGATTGAACTTTGAACCAGATAATGTCAGTATAGAATAGATTGGCATTAGTACACATGACAACGTACTTGAAAATTATGATGAACCTTGTTTTTTTCAGGTTGAATGTCAGCTTTATTTCTTTCCTTGCTGTTGGTTGTTTTTTTGTTTAATCATTTTTTCTTGCTGTTGGCCGTATACATCAAGTAATCGGTTGTAAAGAACCTCGCCTTGTTCCACCCTGGATAAAACTCTCCCTGGCATCGTGCTCCCCTACTCCCCCACTCCCCAAACTCTTCGCTGAATCCCTCACTACCCAAGAAGCTCTTGTGTGTAGCTCACTTCGCACCCTAGAAGTTTCAGGTTGGCTATTTATGTGGTACCATCTTCATTGTAAACAACATCATTAATTTAATTTGAGCTGTTAACGCCATTTCACCTCGGATTCCTTTGTTCCTTTGAACCTCATTCCCCTTTCCTCCCCCATCCCCCCAGTGTAAATAGATGATATTATCATCATCATCCCACGGTGTTGTGGATCATTCAGTTTCATCAGACAACCCATAATATACTTGTGTTCCATCAACAACCATTTAATACGTGTACATACATCTCATTTTGTGCTAATTTATTGTGCGTGTGTCTGGGGAAGGGCAAGAGAGATGTGACCAAATCGCAGACTTCTCTTGTTCGCTGGCAGAAAAGTGGCTGCACTGTTTGAGGTGTGAACTGAATGTTTTATTTGTGTAAATATGTGTATTTTTGAAGAAATTGGTTGAGAAGAGAAATAAAATGAAAATGATTAAATTATGAACCATCTCGTTTGTTGAAACTGATCATGCAACTGGTGAGCAGTCTGTTGAGAGAGTGTTGAACGTTTGGTTTGTTTCTTTGGAGTCTAACGCCTGACTGTGTAGTACACGTGAGTGATTGTGTTTGCTAAACTCTTCTACACATTTACTAAAAATACTTAGCACTAAAAATATAACAGAAAAATTTAGTGTTGAAAAAAAGAGAAAGGAGACCTAGGCTCTCAGCTCCTGGTTATAAATAGTTCACGAACTTCACGGTCATTGCGAAACGGACAAAAGTCACCGAAAGAAAATGTCTAATGCGTCAATTTCAATGTAAACAAAAACAAATTTGCGACGTTGAGTAACACGAGATCTTGGCTATTTTTAGCAGCAAGCACGTGGTGTCTGAGATGACTGGCAACGGCGCAGTGGGCTTCCCCAGTCATGCGCAGAGCATCTCGGTATGACGTGTCTGTGATGTGGAGCAATGCTGAGGAAGACAACAACCTGCACTTGCTACAGAATATAAATAGCCTACACATATTATCTGGAAATTCTTGGTTGTTTGTTTAGAAAGACGACGTGTTCTCAGCTCACCTGCCAATATACTTTTTTACATTTTCTTCATCCAACCGTGCATCTCACCAAAAATATACTTATCGAAAATACCGGTTTCAACATTTTCAACATCACCGTCGTTACTTACTAATATTTACTTATTTTTAAACCCTTGAATTGTCTTGCCTCGATGTTTCAGTTTCGATTCGTGAAAACATTTTTCGGAAAATGAGGATGTCTCGTAGATACACATACACTCGAGGTTTCTGCACAGGAAAACATTTTTAAAATCGAAAGCGAAAGCGAACGCACACACTTACACCCATAATTTCATCTATGCGCGCAGAAACTGGTTAGAGATGAGCTTGATATTAAAAATCATGGTCGTCCCCTAACTTTTTATTAGTGTTAGAGGCCACATTCTTCTCTCTTTTTTGAGTGTGAGGGCAGTATTCATTTAGTTTAGCTTCTTTACCTTCCACACCACTCTCAGGAGTCAGGTACCCGTTCTCGACAGCTGGGTGGACTAGGAGAAGTTCTCTGCGACATGGAGTGAGGTGGCCAGAGGAAGACCGTCTACAAACGTGGAGGAATGGTCATCTTGTGCAGGACCTGCTCACCCAAGACTGGTGTAGGTGGCGGACCTTGTCGTCTGTCCACGTGCTTCCCCGTTACCAGTCACGAACGAATGAGTTGGATTCGTGACATGAAGTCTCGAACCGATCGAGGCCCTTCCTGGGGGTGTAATCACTCGCCCATCCGCTCGTGGTAGTTGAACATTTCTTTATAGAAATTTATGGTCGTGAGTGTGTCACATGTTAGTCACGGGAGGACACAGAAACAAACCGTCATGAAAAGATTTCCTGTGAGACAGAGACCACGTGACCCGACTGAGAACAGTATACCGAGGAAGGCTCCCACTGTATAGGGATCGGTACCCAAGATATCCACCCGCAAAATATCTGGAGAGCGCTAGACCTGTAATACCTCCATTACATTAGAATTAGAAGGAAAGAAAGAGGATAAGAAAAGGTCCCGATACCCGGAGTAAACGACCGCTCTCCTGATCTGATAGACTGGGAGTCACCTGCCATAAGAGCGGGTAGACAAGGGCGAGAAGATAGCAACAGATAAATCAGTTGTTAGGTCTACTGGCAGGTGCCGAGCAAACACGAGAGAGGAGAAGGAGAAGAAGAAATAAGACAATGAGACATTGGGAGGGACACAGTGATGAGGGGAGAGGAGGAAGTAAGAGAAAGAGAGGCAGACAAGTTCATCTTTGTTAATGCGGTTCAGTTCATCATGTGATGGTTTGTAAGAAACGGTTGTTGGCTGGGTGCAGACACTCATGACGCAAACACACAAAAAGAGGGAGAGAGACAATTTTTAGCTTTAATTTCGTTGTTTCGTGCGGCGGTAGACGAGTTGCCAGGGATCCAGAGTACAGGGAGGGAGCGTGCAGATAGTCACGCCTGTAGACTGTCGAAATCAGCAACAGAGGCGATGAAGATGGCGGCCAACCGTCACTAACCTTTCGTGTAGGATGTGACGTCACACTTGTAGTCTCGACGACGAATGTATTCTTCGTGACGTTATCTCTAGTTACTGCGGTTAACGCCCCGGTGCTACGAAAATAAATGGAGGGAACCTCTAAAAACCTTTTTTTAACAGACTCATAGCTTAGTGAGGCGAATGTTTGCTAAAAACATTGAAAACATTAAAAACATTTGATAACTCGTGGGTTGACGACCATAGATTGTTGAATGTGTGACTAGATATTTGGCAGATTTTTAAATCATGGGGGTGCGGAACCCCATAATGTTTCTGCTCAACCAGAACCTTAAGGCAATTTTTTTTTGTATTTATTTACTTTTATTTCTTTTTGGTTAATTGTGATAACACTTTCTCTAATGGCGATGATGCTGGAACCAAATTAACGGTGATATAGCGTGCTGGTTTCCGTTTTACAGACAGCTCCTTCCTTTGCACGACAATTTCCTTTCCCCTGGCCGCCTCCTGGCAACCGACAAGACCTGCAATAAAGGATATTTTTCTGGCGTTATTTTTCGGTCGCCTACGCAAAGAGTCACGTGACTTGAGGAGCGGTCGGTTTGTTTAGTTTCATCGCTTCCCACCCCAATAATAAATAACGCAGAAGTACTTGCTGAATCTCTGTCCACAGTGATTTTCTCGCGGAGCCTGGTGCTATTGCCTGTGTATTTAGGCTGTGAAGTATATATTTTAGGGTTATTTTGATTTGCAGTATTTTTTTTTAAAGGGTCAGGGACAAGGCACATTGCCAGGGCTCATACGTGTTGTCTGGTTTCTAAGGTTTCCGGGTTCGTTGGTTAATAGGTCCTCCTTTCCCTATACAAGCAAGGAAGACGTGAGTTTAGTCTTTCTTTTTTTTTTTTTCAAACAACTCACAGAGATCGCTATAGTGTGTGTGTGTAAGAGAGAGAAAGAGAAAGATGGAAGGGAAAGAAGGAAATTTTACCTACTCTCAAGAGTTCGGATTATGGGGCAAGGATTGACAGATTGAGAAAGAAAGAGAGAGAGAAAGAATGAATTAGAATCAGAATCACATCGGCCTGTTTCAAGAGGGAGCCATGAAAGGTATAAACACATAAGCTGAGAGCAGTCAATAGCACTGTCGTGAACACAAAGGAATTAACAAATGTCACGTGGGTTTTTTACTATTAAAGAAGATATGTAATGTTATAAATTTACAGAAAAATACCAGTAAAAAGAGAACACACGGAGAAATAGGCTATTTTAAGGACTTGTCTTTCCCGTTAGAAATACTAGTTCCAGTATTTGACATTACATATTGGAATCTGAATAAGGAAGGTCTCTTATAAAATTATTTTACGGGCATGTAGCCTCTCTCGCAAATCAAAACATAGGATAGACAAATAGAAAGTATATTTCGGTTTCTCCATCCTGACGAGAAGGGAACTTATTCAGCATAACAAAGGCGGAACTTATACAAATCTGAGAACGGGAGGGGGAGGAAGGGAATTTTACCTGCCCTCAAAATTTCGGATCGTGGGGAAAAGGATTGACAGATTGAGAGACAGAGAGAAAACCCACGACCTGACTTAGTCGGTCGGCATGTACCCCGCTAAATCAATCAAAGAGCTCGCTCCACGTGGCGCAACAATACCGTATTGTTTGCTCGTCGCGCCGCGACCATCGGTGCCGCGGGTGCGTTTGGGGGTCAAGCGTTCTGCAGCGCCACCTGCCAGCTGCTGTTTACGGCGCAGAAACTACGTTGATGGCCAACTGCCCGCGGTAAACACGGAAACGCTTCCCCTAAACATTGTGACGTAGCCATCGTGGGCGGGGCTGGCGGTTCCTACCCGCATTGGTACCCGTAGGTCCTTCCACACGCGGGCACTTACCTGACGACCTCCCGAGGTGCACGACGACCTAGCGACTGTTGTGGACACAATGTTGTGGTGGTACACAGATACGTATTCTATGGTGAATGTAAATAAAATCAGTCTGTTTACAAGCTTTCATTCATTCACTCACTCATTCATTCACTCACACACTCACTACCTAGGGAATGCAATGGTCATGCGTTATTTTGTAATTTGTTTTCATTATTGCTTTTTTTCGCTGTCTGTGATTATTATTGTTAACGATACGGATTTTATCACAACTTATAAAAAGGAAAGGTCAGTTTTCTGAGATTTCTCGGGAGTAGAGAATAGCAGCGAGAAAAAATAAACACAATACATGCAGCTGATGAAAGTGTGTGTGCACGCGCGCTTGCGCACCACTTATACACAGAGGGAACGAATATTTTTTTTAAAGGTGTCTGTTTTTGAGTTTCTATATTTCTATCCATGAACTCACGTATTAATGATTGGGACTGGGTGTTTCTACCCCTCCACAGATTTTTTTGAACGCTTTATTGGTTCTGAACAAGGAAGCGATCAGGTTCTTGTTCCCGTGCGTCGTGGGGTTATTACACCTGTTGAGAGATCGACATCAAAACTCAGTCGACAGGTTAAGCTGTAGATGAGATTGAGTTTCAGGAAGAACATTTTATCAGTAAATCAAACTCTCTCTCTCTCTCTTTCTCTCTCTCTCTCTCTCTCTCACACACACACATACACACAGATGGTGTTAGGTAGTGTGTGTGTCCGAGTGAGAGAGAGAGAGGAAGAAGGGAATTTTACCTGCCCCTCAATATTTCGGATTATGGGGCAAAGATTGACGAACTTATTTTGTGTCTGGAATATGTACAATTTCTATTTTCTGTGTTTAGTCTGACTGTGAATCTTGCTGATCCTCCTCTCTGACACAAGTGTTCCTCCAGTCTCCCACTGGCTGCCTGTCTGTCTACACAAACATTTCGCTTGATTTTTCGCCGTCACGCAAGGTATCATTCCCTCTGCCAGCACTCAGTCTGCTTCTCTCCAATCTCTGTAACGGGCTGGTGAAATGAGGCATTCAGAGAAACAAGCATTCAATGAAATCTTGTTTACACAGTTAATTCCGCTACTTTTCCAGAAAATATTTTTTGCTTGTTTGTTTGTATGCTTGTTTTTGTATGACAGATTTCCAGCTTCTTCTTGGCACTCGTACCACTGCAAATCTTCAACTGACAAGCCTGGAAATTAAATTATCGTCTTCTTTTGTTACTGCTGCTGTTCTGGATGGTATTCTTCTTTTGTCACGTGACAGCGACGCAGACGAACGATGAATAAATCAAATTTCCAGTGATATAACCACTCTATGAACTCCCATGACCTCTGCTTCCATCAGTGTCTTTCTCTGGAGACTTTCTTCTTTAAAAATGACAATAAGACTGCGATTTAAGATCCACTATACCTGAGGTCCAGGTGTTTTGCTCAAATACAGGAGTTACGGACTTCTTAGTGTTAGGTGTGATTTGTATGGTTCGAAGCTCACTGGGAATCCCTTGCAGCTTGTTTATTTATTTTGGGACTGGTTTCCTGGCAGCTTCTGATCCTTCCGCAAATCGTGTTTATGTTCCATGTCGCAAGAGTGAGTGACGGACAAAAGCTGAAACTGTAATGGCAAACCAGACAGAGTGGTTCAACAGGAAAGAGGAACCACTGTGGCAGACAGCAGGATGTACAGCAACCCTCCTGCATCCCTCCAGAATGCAGGCCGGCACTCACTTTACAGGCAAGTGGGTTGTCATCATTAAGACTCGCATGCCAAGCTGCAGGATTTCAACATTCCACAATGTGAATAATAAAGGTGTGCAGGCCAGGAGAATGTGGAAGCAAGAAATACCTGGGTGCTTGTTGTGGGTATCTTTACAATCGTCTCTCTCCTCATCGTTTTCTTCTACCAGACCCACTACTCCTTCCATCCCCACCCCACTCGACGGCTGTTCTGGAAGATACAACAGTTGATACACGTCGACATGATGACGTTGGCTTGCAGCGCCGTCTGTTGGGGGCCGTTAAAATCCAATGACCTACTGACCTCACCAGAGAGCGCGTGACACTTGCTGACTAGATGAAGGTTACAGACGACTGCTGGCTAATGGAAACTTCTCTATCAAAATAACAGGAAACACACAGATTTAGAGAAAATAACCCATTTTTCCCCGTTTTACAGAAAAAAGTTTCAATTTGCGGGGATTTCTTTAAAACCTAACTGGTATAGGAAGACGGATACAGAGCGAGAGCACACGAACTTGTATAACTGGACTGCTGACAGACGATTTTTTCCAGTTAATGGCTAAAACGAGGCATGATACTGTAAAGCTTCCGGTTTAGTCACATTCTTTGTTTAGGCTCACCGAGACTAACAGCGGAGAACTTCGCAAGAGGCTAAGCGTTGGTCTTGGTAGACAGACAGCAGTCCACGTCCATGGAGAGTGAGAAGAGCGAGATATTTGTGCGTGTGTGAGAGAGAGAGAGAAAGAGAAAGAATTATCTATACGAAAACTGTTATGTCCCAACTTAGTCCTCTTCGTAGCTCGGTGGTACATAATAAATCCGCTAATCTCCATTTTTGTCTGTCCAGTTAATTAAGGCTGTCTTAATTTGCTTTCATCTAATTACGAATGTTTATACTAGGGACACGGAAATCACTTCTATGTAAGCAGTTCCTGTTTATGTAAATATATATGTTTGCGAAAAATGCTGCTAAATATTAAAACAAAGTACGCAGCACTGAACGGAAAGAGAAAACTATTAAAGGAAACACCCAAACTGAGCTCTTTAACCTGAAGGACGATAGAAAATACAGGGTAGAGAGGAACTTCCCGTTCTGCTCGTCCGCCAGCAATTCCCGAACAGCACTTGATATGTAGAGGGTCCACGTACGTCACAGCTGACACACCAACAGGAGGACGGCGTGACATCACAACTGAGGACGTTACCGGCAGAGGTCAGAAGGTAAGAAGCAAGAAAACAGCGAACGTCACATCTAACAGAACCTGTCAGATTGAACGACCCGCATGAAGGAGAGTAGCAGGGATAAATGAACGTCGTTGCCTTCTCAGAACGAGCAGCGGAACTGCCTGACATGGCGCCTCGTGTAAATGACAAACGGAATTTCTTCACGGTAACGAGGCAACTCAGAAATGAGTACTCCCTTCATCACGTGGGCCGAGCCTGATAAACACCCAGCCATCTACAAACCTTCCCGCCCACGCATTCCCCTTCTGTCATAATTTTTTGAAAAATCTTTTCCTATTTTCGTGCTTAACAGCATACCTGTTGCAAGATCGTCTGCTTCCTGTCCAAAGTCCATCGGAAGTTCGTGGAGATTGTGATGACAGCGGGGAGAAATGATGAGCGTTCCTCGTTGCGTAACTGACGAATCTTCGTTTTGTTCGTCCGGGTTGGCATGGGTTTCGTGTGAGCTCACCTCATGGACACCCCCATTTTCGTCATCACTTTTTCTTTTTATTACTTTTTGTTTTGAAGGGCCTGGTCTCGTAAACACTTTGCTTGGTGGTTGTGACTGAACATTCTCAGCAAACCCTACACCAACGCTTATTTATTTATTTTTAAAGTCCATTGAAAACTGCCCTTTATTGTGTTCCCATGCCGCAATATGGCCCTAACGTGGGAGGTAATTTGCCTTACATTATACACGAAAAGGTTGCACAAATTGCTGTAATAAGGTTCAAGCCGAGTACACCGAACAGACATAAAAATATGCACTTCCGGTGGATTTTTTTGGGTGGGGAGAGGAACGGAGGGATGTCTTTTTATTCATTGAAAAGAAGTTTAGAGTAGCATAACAGAAGGAAAGAAAAAGTAAGACAAGGGAGGGGTATTAATGGGGCGGAAAGAGATAATGATGGTGGTGGGCAATGGAGGCAAAGGATGAAGAAACGAAGCGTTGTCATCCTTCATGATGCTTCATGACTACGTAACAAGCCGCTGTCATAGAAAGGTCAACTGATCTGCTCCCTTTTTTTTCCCTTGTCCTCGGGCTCTCCAGCACTTCTTTATTATTATTATTATTATTATTATTATTATTATTATTATTATTGCGCAGGATCCTCAGCCAGGCTCAAAGCACTTCACCAAACACGGCTTCCTTCACGAAAATTGGTTTGAAAAATGTTTTGTTATTTTTTTCCTCTGAAAGTCCAGCCAATGCTCTTTGAGCAAATAGAGGCTGGCGGGAGGCAGCCTAATCTGTTTGTGTTTGTCTGGGAGATTGTTGTGACGAAGGTTTAAAAAACCATTGCGTGCGGTTTACAGGCCTGGCCTTGATACTGACCAACCTTGAGATCGGCTACGTGGTACACACGGCGCAGCTACGTGACAGTGTTTTGTTTGTGGAGGGATGAGTACTCCGTTTTCCAGCCATCTTATTGTTTATAATCGAAATCCTAGAAAAGAAAAAGAAAAACAAAATAAAATCAAACCGTCCCTTTGACCCGACGGGGTCGCGACTCAAAAAGCTCGAGGCCATCGTTCGGTCATAATTAAAAAAAGAACATGGACGCAGCTTAGCTTACAGACGACAAAGATACTGACCTCCAAGGGGTGCTCCAAGGACTTAGCAAGGGTTCAAGGACAAAAAATGTGACCTCATTATCCTATAGATATACAGAGACTATGGGTCCAGCACCCGAGCAAAGCAGGGGAGTGTTACATTTAATATTTTGTTTTCTCTGAAAGCAGCGATCGGGTGATCGGTGGAATGAATACAGAAGCGTGTCTGTGTGTGTATGTGGTGTTCTGGATGCTGTCATTGAACTCATTTTGCACGTGACGACGAAGCGTGCAAGTCAACAGCACGTGCAAGAAGATCCGGAGTATCCTTCTGGCTAACAGACAAGCTGAATAAAAGGAGATTAAGGATATCCCTATGATGGACGGCTTCGTGTCCGCAAGGATATTGAACAATGCGCATGCTGTGACACTAACCAATGATCAAGAAACGGCTGAGCTCTGGAAATGTGTCCGGTGGTGGTGATGTGGGGTGAAGGACGGAAAAGGGAAGGTGCGGGTATGACGGGTAAAGGGATATAACGCCCACCTCCCAACGGTTTCTAGAATCTGTCCCCCGCGGTGACATTCCCGCATCATAAGATGGGGGTTGAGGATGGGAGTTGGGGGTTGGGCGGAGTTGGGGAAGTGTGGATGAGGAGAATATTTTTTTCTTGCCGATTCCAATCCATCAAAGCAAATGCACGCACAGGGTGAAAGATGCACCGCGGCGAGGAAAGTGCCGAGCAATGGGTAGTGAGGTGGGATGGGGTGGAGAACTTGGAGGGGACAGTTGTTTCCAGGCCTTGTACACTAGAAGTAGAGTGATCTCCCTGTCCGTGAACATGCAGTTCCACCAATTCCATTTTTCGGAAGAGAAAAAAAAAAGGCTGTCGTTTTTTTTGGGACGATCCCACGAGAGCTCCATGCGAAGAAGACAAGATGCATCGTCACGGACATTTTTCGCGTGCATGTGCACAAACATTTTCTCTTTTCAAGGCTGGAAATTTGAAGCGTTCATAACTAACCCCCATGATCTCTCCCCCTCCCCCTCTCCCCAAATCCCTTTTCTGGGATTAAAAAACAAAATAAAAAACCAACAACAACAACAGAGGACGAGTTGGTTGAGCGAGGACAAGGTAGAGCTTGAATAGGTCTTGGCTGGTCTGACTAGACTTCAGTACTTTTCCATCCAAAATTTCGGCGCCAAAGAGAGAGAATGTGTGGGGCGATGGGGATAGTGGTGTTGAGGGAGAGCAGTGCCCGGAATCGAGAACAGCAGAGTGTGGTGTCCTGAGATAAATGATACAGCCCTGTCCGGAAACCAGAACTCAGGTTGTCACGTGTGGTGATAAACGGCGCGGAATCAGAGGGCAACACAAGGGAGAAAACTTTCCCCTCGCTCATTCACTCATTCAGTGGCCTAGTCACGAAGAAAGAGGCATCCAACCCCTCATTCTTAATGACTTGAAGTTAGGAGAATGAGCTTGCAAGTGATTACAGGGCTGGCGGTTTGCCATGATACAGCAATAGTTGCTAGCTCGGCGTAAAACACCAATGTCACCCTCCCCTTGCCTGGTACAGGGTGATCCCTAGATAAGGTGCCCCATTTCCTATGACCGTTACTGGGGTGGGAAAGGGACCAGACGACACAGTAGAGGCCAAGGTGAGCCCTCCTGGACGGAATTGAGCAGATCCTGGATGGAGCGGCCGGTCCACTTCACGTTCACCATCAAGTTTTTCCTCTATATTGGGATACACCCACCTTCCAAGGAATCCTGGAAGACTATAAGTTGGCATGCCAAGCACCATGGCCGAACCAGACCATTTCTCTGTTGTGAAAAGGGTCTCCTGGGGACCCATAAGGTTGACGACCGCGCTCTGTATGAAATCGTTGATTTTTCTAGGGGATTGAGACAACTTTTCTTAAGCATTTGTTTTCGAATACTAGGATCCGTCTTTTCGTTTCAGATAAAAAAAAATGCTAGGATTTTTTTGGTTCCACCCACACAAGATTAGGGCCAGCTAGAGTGGACAAACAAGCCGGCCTGTGACACCCACACTGCAACATCTGGTTAGGATAGAAGAACGTCAGGTTTGACGCAAATCGACGTGTTTGCGAAATGTTTGCACCTTTTGGTATCGAGTTCTTTGGTCCTTTGTAACAACCTTTGTCCCCTCTCACCCACTCAGCTTCCCACTCATATACCCTGCCGTCATTTGCATGTCAGTGTGAATTGGACCAGAAGGTCTGGCTGCAGCTGGTGCGGACTACAGCGGCCTTCATGGTTAGCTTAGCTCAGGTCCAGCAGCTGTTGCTGACGCCTGCGTGAACTTGGCCTCTTTGGTCCTTTTGTCAGCATCAAGCACTCGTGGACCGGCGCCCAACACTATTTATAGGCAAAATCCATTTCAATAATAATTTGACTGGGGTTGGATCAGAAATCTGTTGCATTTCAAAGTTTCTGGCACAATACACCGGAACTATGGGGTCAGCGCGTCAGCAGGTCTGCGCAAATCCTGAACTGAAAGTTTGCTTTGGTGTCAGAGTTCAAGAGTACGACGATTGGTGTTTGTAGATGACATCTAACGGAAGGATGAGTTTGCGAAGAAGTATCTACAGTGCACTTCACCTTTTTGGGGTAACGGGCCGGTCCAAAGATGTCCGCGGGTCGTACTTTGCCCACCCCTGGTGTAGAGCTCGAGCCAACCAAAAATATTTCTCTGTGAGAAATCGGTGTAATTTTGATCTTAGAAAACAATTTTTTGTTGCAGAAGTTTCGTTCTGTACCTATTACCATCTGATAAAAAGGTAAAGTCGACTAGCCAAGATCAATAAGCAGAAGGGGTTCATCGTTTCTAGGGCTCGACACGGAGATGACCTTCTGGAGCCGTCTTCATGAAGCTAGGGGTGTCGTTGCCAAGAAGAAATCAGGGAAAACATTCCCACAAAGGAGAGAGATTCTTTAGTCCAATGCGGTGTATACAAAACTTGCAAGTAAGAGAGAGAAGAAGGAAGGGAGGGAAAGTTAAGCTGCAGAGGCGGGTCTTAAAAGAATAAATTAAATAAAGCCCGTTAGCGACGAGAGTCACGTGCTGTCTCATTATCATGTCTGTGTGTGAGTGCCGGACTTGTAGGGCTAATTTTATCGCAAGACGTGTAAGGGCGGTGAGCGCGCGCGTGCCAGCTGCACGTGCCAGAAACGGTCATGGCGAGCCTGCAAGGCTTCCCGCTTGACGGCTACTACGTCACGACCTGGCATGCGCGTGGGTGCGACTTCCGCTCCAGCCGAGCAGCTGTCTTGTGTTCTCGCCGCTGACACCTCGACTTGTGGCATGAGCGCGTGACTGCGTCCTGCACGTGCTGCTCCAAACACACACATGCACACACTCACACGCGCACTCTCTTTCACCATGCCTATTCATCTCACCTGACTGAGGTAGTGTCCTGAAACGCATGAGAAGAAAATGAGATAGAGAATAAAAAAATGTTAATTACCCGTCTAATGGTTAATAAAGCAGAACCGAAGATAAAGAAAGAAATAAACTAAAGAAAACACAAAAAATGAATAACAGAGAAAAGAAAGAATGAACGAACATTTAATGATGTGCATTTTTTTTTTATTTGATTGTCAAACACAAGAGGGTGACAGCTGATCATAAGTGCTTTAAACGACTCCATCAGCCTGATGAAAGTAGGTCACTCGTGTTAATTGAATGACCCAGTAAATACTGTGTGTATGTGAGCGCGAACGTGCGTGTGTGTACATTTAGAGCGTGTGTCTGGACTGCTGCTGTCGCCAGTGTTTGACGATGTCAATGGCGATGACAGAGGAACAGAGGAACGTCAGACCACTTCCTGTCTGACGTCGGCGCCCGGGTGGAGCAGCAACCACCTCGTGCGTGAGCCTGCCCTTGGCTACAACACGTTGCTAGGTGTGTTGCTATGTTGCTGTGAAGAGTAAGAACGCGTTGCTACGTGTGTTGCTATGAAGAGTAAGAACGCGTTGCTGCGTGTGTTGATACGCTGCTTACATGTGCTGCTACCTCCTGCGTGACCTCCCTTGACTAGGTCACGTGTTGTCGAGTCTCGCCGCTTTCTGCACCATCTCCCAAGAATAATTAAGTTGCTACATTGTTGGTGCCTCCCACGTGACCCCCCCTCGAGTCTAGATCACGCTGGTACGTGTTGTCACTTCGACCATGACCTCAACTTGCTACATTCCGGGCGTGACACCCGCTAGTCTCTAGACCTTAGGTACGCTTTAACAACTTCAAGCAGCTGGCTTAATATTTGGGATGTTAATAAGCCATCATGGAATAGGAATTGCTTGACACCTACAAATTCAGTTTCTGAAATAAATGTAAAGCAGTTCAAGTAAAAAAAAAACTTGCGACCTGGGTAGTTCATGAAAAATTCAACGACAGAACATTTCAAATACTGCGCTGATCTGGTTTAGAACAAAAAAGATGCTGAGACAGCATCCTACGAGTGGTAAGATGGCTGCCTGGTGGCTTCAAGCAGAGCCAGTCACTGTTAGTTTGAGATGAAAGATGATTTCCGGTGACAACCACACAGTGGCTACATGTCTACAGCAAGGCAGTCGATGGCTGGATGACATTGCTACACGTGTTCCTCCAATAGAAAGTTCCTCCAACGTCATCGATCGACTATCGCTCCATCATCCTGAGCAAATGAAGAAGGTGGCAGCTTGACACTTTAAAAAAAATGTTGCCACTTTCGAGACAAGTACAATGACCTGGTGACAGAAATAGAGACATTGCTTTTTGTGTGTATGTGTGTGGGTGTGTGGTGTACGTGCGCTCATCTGTTGCAGGTCCTACAGTAAGATAAGTATCACTCTCCTCAGCTGTATCACAAACTTCAATTTTTAGGAATATTAGACGAACAATTTTTCTTGATAATCTACCTTGTTTCCCTTCGGTCTTTTGGCAAACTTGCATTTCAGTCATCGTCGTCGTTATCATCATCAACAACAAAATTTTATCTGTGTAAAATTGTTATCAAGATGAAAAGTATTTCTGAATATATAGTATACTGACGCCATAGCTTAACACCTTTCAAAATAAATTTTAAAAAAATTAAAATTGATTGAATTGAAAAAAATATTTTGCATGCGTTAGAACAGAAATAAAATAGAGAAAGACCTAAACAGAGATTTTTGGCAGAAGATTAAAGCAAAAACGAAATAAAATAATGTAACAGATTATAGACATGCGCAGAAGAGGAAGTGGCGCTCTTCTAAAATTAGCCGATGTACGTCCGACCTCATTTTTTTACCTGGACAAAGTGCGTCATTCGCATTGACCAAACGCTTGCCGATCGATTGGTGACGTCAAGCGCACGTCCCCCTTCCACCTTCCCCTTTGTCACGGAAAAACCTCGCCGTCGCGAGAAGGAGGAGAGCTCCTGCGTGGGGGAACTAATCGTACACTTAAATGATGTATCGGGTTTCGCGTCTCGTGTCTGACAAAAGCTGAACAAATTGCCCGAGAGTCGACAACTCGCATAATTGTACAAGTCGTTAGTTCCGATTTCTCGCACTCCAAAGAGATATACCACCAGCACTGTACGCCAGCAGACGACGACAACGCCTACACTTTTTTTTTTTTTAAAGAAAAAAAAATGTATGCGGTTATTTCTACTGTAAGTCGTTCTGACAAATGTCGCAGGAATATGTGAGGATATACAGCCGCACACACACACACATATATGCAAAGACGCGCAAACCTACATACTAGCATCACACATATACCATCGAATATGAAGCAATGAGAACAAAGAAGTGACAAAAAAAAAAAAAAAAAAAAAAAAAGAAAAAAAAAAAAAAAAAAGAGGAAAAAATGTCGATTTTGAGAAAGCGATCTTTCTGGCAGGGCCAGCAGAAAAAAAACTTGAAAAAATTTATCTTGAAGTGTGAAGCAATTAAAAATATTCCTCTCTAGAGAAAAGCCCAAATTTTTGACTAACACCCAATAAATATGAGGAAAGTACCAAAAACATTGTTAATAAAAACCAGATTTAAATAAAAATGTTTCGCTTTTTAAATTAAACTTTGAAGTCAAAGAGATAAACAGATAGATAGAGAGAAGAGAGAGAAAAGAGTATGTTATGTCTGATGATATGTCACCATTGGATTTTTGACCGGTCGTTACCGTTGCATGTTTGAGTCCTCCTGTACTCCTCCCCAAACACCTTTTTGGTCGAAGTCTCTGCGAGAGAGAGAAAGTGCAAATTAACCTGGCCTTGCCGACGCAGGGCACCGTGATGCTGGCTGTTCCTGTGCGCGTGCACGCACACTAAACGCTTGATTGATCTCAGGGCGATGTTTACCTTGCGGCAACCGCCGGTGACCCCACGTGACCTTGACACGCCCTGGCGCGCAGCTCCTCCGTTCGAGAAAATCGGAATGAAGGTATCGAAAACCGATCACCTGTCTCCTCCTTTTCCAGGTGTGCCCCCTCTCTTCCTTCATTCTTTTTTTCTTCCGGAGTCGCTAGCCAAACTTGATGTCGTCTTCGTCGTCTCCATCCTCCTCCTCCTCATCCTCCTCCTCATCATCATCTCTTTCTTCTTGTAATTAACAATAAAGGCACCGAAGACATAAATTACTCCACATACCAAATGACTTTTCTTTATCTCGTCAGCTCAGTTCGTTTCTCCTCCATTGCAGTTTCTGCCGGTCAAATAATGTGGCCAAGGCCCGGTGTTCAGTCAATTATTCCACCCAAGTCGGAGCGTGGGTGGGTATGGTGGGGTGGGTCGGGTGGATGCCAAGCATAGAGTACACGCGAGGAAAATGTCGCGGTTCATCGATCAGCAGTGGCGGCGCCACCGGTCGCTCCTGCAGACGTTCCTTGCAGGCAGATCATCTTCCTCTCTGTGTGACAGCTACCTGCCCTTCAGTTCTGGAAATGGCTGGCGGCGACAGTCATACGAGTCCTACACAGCCAGCCGGCTGGCCGATAATTGCTTGTAGAGAGAATGTGTGTGTTAGGTCTGGAGAGCAAAATTATTTGTGCAGGTGATACGTTGATGTAAGAAACACACACACACACTCATATCACACATTCCAAGTCAACTCATTTAAAAAAAAAAACAACTCTGCTAAAACTCATCTTTTAATTATGGAATCCACTGTTAATTGTTTGACCATTGTGCCACACTCAGACACTAATCTAGTCCACTTCAGTCAATGAGCTAAGCCAGCCACTTAATTAATGTTGTTCCTAAATTACTATTTAATTAAAATGCATAATATCAGCGGTTTCTTTACCAAACTGACTGTTTGCTTTATTGTAATTATATAATTTGTCAACATATGGTTACGTACTGTCTTTCAGAAAATGATCCTCATGTCCTCTTTCAGTTTCTTCCCCTCTGTCTGCATTTCTCTTTCATTCCTAAAATCTTTGTTGAGATGGGCTACCTTAGCATAACAAGGACTGTGGTCATTCTGACTGATATAGTCAAAATAATAATATCATAATATTAGTTGATGTTTACTGCAATGCTAGCAGTGATGACATGATGACTCTTGCCCACACAAAATACAAGAATAAGAAAGAAAGAAGATAAAGAGAGAATGAGGAACCAGACACATATATCTTATATCGCCTCCCCCGTACACGTCGTAAACACTCATTGTTCACCAAAATAACTTTAAAGTTTCTCTGTAACAAGTTGAAGGGCGCTGAAATAGAGGATTGTATCTCTTGTCGTGGGCGTGTGCATCCGCCGCGGGTCCTGTCAACTGCAGTCTCGTCTACAACAGGCTATTCACAGCAAGAAACTCGATATGCATCTTTCGGGAAAATCTCCTTGACAATCAATGAGTAATTACAAGCTCCGGCCTCTCCACAGTAAGCGTGGGTTAAGTAGCTACAGCCATCTGTGGTCACAATTGCATTTTGCCAGAATCTGTTCAAATGTCAGAGGCAAGTAAGGGCAGACAACTTGTATCTATATTTATATAAATTGGTAGGAGTTTTTTTTTAATAAATAAAAAATGTAATTTTACACCGAATGAACCAAGCTTCGAGTTGTAACAAATTTCATATTTTCACCCATAGCGGGCAGATATTTTTATTGTGTCAATCCCATTTCCGACATGACTCTTCTAGTTATCTTTCCTTGACACACTCATGACACTCAGTGTCGACATACTGCTGACACAAGGTTTATCTGTCACAAAACAGTAACGATCCTTGCATGAAAACACAAACAAAAAGTAACTGCTACCGTCCGTAAATAATTTAAACAATAATAAAAAAAAGAAACAAAATAAATCAGCAATCCATAACGAGACCCCAAGCCGCCACCCCGCACAACAACAAACAACACACAAAAAGACTCTGAAAAGTGGCGGGCTTGGCTTGCAGATAATGAAATATATAATAAAAATAAGGAAACGCGTGTGGAGCTCTTTACAGCGGGAAACAAAGCTACATACGTCATTGGGTGTGCGCATGTGCAATACGTAATTAAATCGCGAGCGGTGGGAGATCGATACAGGTGGAGAGGACTGTAGCCCAGGGCAAAATCAACTCAACTATTCGTTTCCATCGACACATACACACAAACACACACACTAACACACACACAGATACGCACAAGCACACACACTAACACACACACAGATACACACAAACACACACACACTCACGTACGCGCACACACACACACACTCTTTCTCTCTCTCTCTCTCACACACACACACCGCCTGTTTATTTTTCTGTACGCGAGTCGCAAGCTTCTTCCCTTGCACGAGATCTCACGAGACAATATCTTGTCAACTTTCTCTGAGTGAACAGACGTCGTGGTCACGTGGACCAAGCTCAGAGCTCAACCAAGATCTGAGATTCAACAAACCATCACAACGAACGTATAAAGACAAATGGTAGCAACGCAGTTTATTGAAAAAAAAAAAAAAAAAAAATCAACACGAACCCCTAAATTCGCTCTCGACCTCGGAGGTCTGTGCTTCTGTCTTCCCCAAGAACCAATGCTTTGAGAACCTACCCTAAGTGTCTCTACGGCATCCCCGAGAAGACGATAGCGACAGTGACATGGCTCACTTGGGAATGACATTTAAGGATCGAAGAAAAGATAAGACCAGGAAATGTTAAAAAATGGGCTTACTATTTATTTTATTTTATGTTTTTTGCAACGAGAAGGAGAAATGCGGTCAGTACCAGTGCTAACATGGAGACGAAATCATGTCGACGTCTGACGTCCTTATCTCACGTCCTCAATCAGGCATCAGCAGTGATCGGAAGGGAGAAAAAAAAAAGCAAAGGAAATAAATATTGAAAGGAGTCTGCACCAATGCAGTACCTCTTCCCTCCAACCCACCAACCCACCCCCAGCTCTCCCACTTTCGATCGCCATGAACTGAAAGCGAAATTAATTTGGTCAGCACGACGTGTCTGGCCTGGTCGGTGCGAGTGTTCCAGTCACCAGAAGGTTCGTTATCGCCTGAAGGTGTCAACAGGAGCGCGATCGTCATCTACGGAATTCCCACCTGCACGGTGGCACGGGAAAGTGGTTCGTGGCCGACTGGGTTCCACTCTCTGTCTGGTCGCGGTTAATTTGGCCAAGTACGCATGATATCCCTCCACCCTCGATCTCACTCTCCCCTCCCCCTTCCCAACTTGCATCTAGACGAAACCCACCGCGACAGTAAACTTGCACTTCAGGTTTGGGCAGGCCTATCCTCCTGAAGGTGGGTAGGTGGGATGGATGGTCGACTCGACGAAGAGCTAGTATTACAGATTGAAAGCCTTTTCACGATCGGTAGGTGTAAGTACCGCCAGTCTAGTCACCTGATCAGAAAATACGATATTTTTTTTTTTTTACAAAGAAGAAGTTTGGAAAGGGAAGTGAGAACGAAAACAAAAGGTTCGAGCCTAAAATTTGGAGTTCATTGCCAAGTGGTTCATGCTGCCTGCATTATAACGGGTGGCGTACAGCAAGGGTGAGAAACAGGACGCCTGTCTCGTTCTCATCCGGTTGGCTAGGATATTCTCTCAGGCAGCTAAATAAATAATATCCGTAAGTCTGCCAATAGAGTCATACACAAAACACGCAAAAATCAAGAGAAATCATGCTGGCAGTGCCATGTTGTACGAATGCGAAAAGTGAAAACTGGTCGATCTATTCAAAGTAAGGGGAGATAAGGAAGAGGAAAAAGGAGAAGGGAAAAAATATGTTAGAAATTATGCTGATGTACCCATTTTTTTTAAAAATGCCTCTCATTTGAAGTAGCTGCTCGGTTGATCTTGAACACTTACATTTTATAGATTGATGTTTTTCTTGTCTCGCCTTCTCGCTTACCTAGCTCATTTCTGATGTCAACCCTTCATTTATCTCATCTGTATTTTTTACAAATCACGAACATGCACGTAAAAACAATCACACACACACATACACGCAACACATTAACTTAAACACAATTTCCCGTCACCAGCTACCGATCGGCGACACCTGACGTGTCATGGCCACCCACTGAGAAATCTCGCCAAGTCTCGCGCCAGCGCAGTTTGTGACACGTGATCCGAGGGCCACGCGCGGCGCTGCGGCATCCTCGTCGTCCTCACCTGCTGCGTCGCTGCCTGTGCACGTGAAACACGAACTTCCCGAGCTGGACACTCGCACGCTAGCACCATCCGGCCTCCATCAGGCGACTGTGACCGCCGCCATCACTCCTCTCTCGCGCGCGTGCAAGCTTTTTCCCTCGAAGAAGAAAAACAAAAACAGGAAAAGATGTGTGGGAGACAGCAGCGACCTTGAAATTATTTGCCTAACAAATATGAAAGTAGAATCACCTCCTGTTGTGGAGAGAGAGAGAGAACGCCGCTGTCAGGTTTATGTTTACGCCTTAAGATATTTTCCATCTCTCCTTTCTCTCTTCTCCCTCCCCTCCTCCTCCTCCACTCTCTACAAGATGTTGTGGCAGACATCACAGCCTTGCAAGACCGGTTTTCGTCTGAAAGTCTCCGCACTGGATAAGATCGGTGCCTTAGATATCGACTGTCTTGAGTTTCTTTCCCTACTTCCCTCCCTCCATCACCACTTCCCCGACAACGACACCCACAACATTTTTGATACACAGATTATCACATGATTTACCCTCGTTTTTACAGCTTCTGCACAAACGTTCTTTGCTTTATTAGGTAACAGCCTTTTCCGGTTCTGCACAGGTTTTGGCCATCTTGTCTCCCAAGTAGGTGTAACCCAAGACAGCGGCGCCATCTGGCGGTGCACCGAGGGCTGAGGTGTGAGGAGGGAAAAATGTGCGCAATTTATGTCCTGCTGGCCGAGTAACAAAGGTGCGGTGTGTTTGTTTGTGAGGGGGAGGAGGTGGGGAGGGGCGAGAGACTTGTTTACCAGACTTTTATGAAACGGACCTTTTTGCTGAATTGGACGTTTTACTTCGTCGTCATGCGCGATGCCAGGTCCTGGTTCAACACCCCGGAATTCCAAGCAAACGGTTGGTCAACGCTGCGTTATTTTACGTAGAAAGCTGAATATGCAGCCTGTACCCCACCCCATCCCTCCTTCCTCACATTTTTGTGTTTCCTGAGTAAACACAGGATTTATATTATTCGAGATAAGTGGCTCACGCATGTTGGCAGAAAGTGTTGTCGGCAGCTCAAAGGTCTGGAAACAACAATAAAAGAAAGGTGGTGAGCGGTGCGAATCTGGTGCAGTAAATTCTTTATCAGAATTTGCCAGCGACTATTCGGTTTCAACCTGACACACAATGTTTTTTTTTCAATAGGTGCTGAAAATACCTGGTCAAGCTCGATGCCAAGTAGGTAAAAGGAGAAAATAAAAATAAAACCAGCAGGTTGACGAACTGATTTCATAACCATCAAGCAACATGGAAGAAGAGATCAAGGAACAAACATCGTTGCCACAAGCAGATGACGTAAATGGAAAAAAGGGGGAAAGGGAGGAGCAGGTGGTGTAGAGATGAGAACAAAATGGAGCTAGCATTTACGAAAAAGGAAAAAGATAACAAATAAAAATGAGTTCATTTACACGAAATTCGGTCTGGAAGCAAGTGGAGGGAAGGGTTGGTGTTTCCAGCAACTAATGGCAGCCAGCCCTGTAAACAGATATGTCACATGCAGAGAAAGAACAGAGTGCCCGTGACGAGACCTGAACCCAGGACACCCAACCTTCAGTGTATCGATGACAGGCGCTAACCGTTGACAACGCGCTGGAAGCAAGGACAGAGAAACACATTCAGGTATAACAAAAGAGATTTGAGGACATGCAGACAGGTAGGCAAGTATACAGGTAAATAATTAAACACGTGAGCTTGGCAGAGATAGGAGTGAGACATGCAGCTGTGAGACCAGGAGTCGTGAAATGTCATAACACAACCTTCGCACAGAAAATAAGTCACGTGATTGAGCGAACGGTTACATGGACCAACAGCTGTCCTCCAAGAAGGTCAATCGACTTCTGCAAGTCAATGATGGTGACAGGTGGAGATGCTCACGTTAGATGTTTGGGGGATATGTGTGTGAGAGAGAGAGAAAGAGAAAGAGACAGAGAGAGAGAAAGAAAGAGAGAGAAGAGGAGGGAATCGGTGATTTATTTGTTTGAGCGGCCTAAATCACCAATTTCATTCTCTCCTCTCTCTCTCAATCCCAACACACCACCGGCCATGAAATAGAAAGAAGAGAGAGAGATAGATGGGGTGGGGGGAGCAGAGAGACAGAGAAGGGATGGAACTGCAGAGACTGGCAGTGATGAAATCGGTCGAAGCTGCTCGATAAATGACCGAGTTGCACCAAGTGTTTTTCTTCCCCAGCGTTCTGGCCGCCTTAAAAGCCTTGACAGCCGACTGGAATTACAGGCCGTTCGCCGAGTTCTGCGAGCTGCTGCGCATTTTGCAATGCCAGTCACTCATTCCTTCATCGGCATTTTCTGGATCACTTGACAAAAAAAAAAAAAAAAAAAAAAAAAAAGATCCATGGATCGAAGTCGTTCTGATATTCTGCTGTTGTGGTGGATTGCAACAAAAGCACTCCGATGCCACCGAGTCGGGAGGTAAGGGGGTTGATGGTGGGGAGAAAATGAGAAAAGCAATTGAAAAGATTGGAAGAGAAAAAATAAAAGAGGTATTGAAATAAAGGCTGAAGAGAAATTAGAACATTTAATGGATTTTTATTTTTTCTTTCTTTCCTTCGTTGCCTTTTTTTTTTCTTTCTTTAATTCTTTGAATGATCTTCTGGGTATTTTACGACTACTTTCCCTATTTCTTTCCTTTCAATAACGCACACACATGGTCCCCAGACTTTCTGAAATCTTTTCTTCCGGCCTGAGTTTGTTCCTTGGAGTTGCGTGTCGAGTGGTCTCCCCTGTCTCCAGCTTCCTCTGTTTGCTGGTGAGCGGGGTAACGTCTGGAAGGGGTGGGGTGGGGTGGGGCGAAGTTTGCAGACAGCCTGCAGTTGTCGAAGGAATAGTTGATGGGTCAAGGGTTATTGTATCCAGTTTCCCGTAATCTCTGGGTTTTAGTCTCCATTTTCAGAGCTGCTTGTTTCAAATCGTTAACTTTTTAGTCAGACGACTGGTGGTCAAATGTTCTCTAGACACCAGATTTCATTAAGATTTGAGATTAAATTAATTTTTTTTTTTTACAATGTCTGGCGGATGACGCTAAAGATGATGCCAGGGAGTATGTTCAGTTTTAGTAGAATCATGCGCGGTAAAACACGGTAAAATAATCTTAAGTGAAGTTTTAAAAACCTCGAGACAAAAAAGCATGCCAGTGAAATATTCTGGTGTAAAATACCTCGAAAACAACAAAAGACTTGGGGATGGAAGTACTGAGAGAGTATGTTTGGATGAACATTAAAAAAAAAAAAAAAAAATGCGAGAATGAATGTCGGGTGAAAAAGTAGCAGCATTCTAAAGGTTAATGGGCGATAGAAATTAATCACTGATATTTCTTTTTTCGTTGTCTCGTCATAATGTGTCTGTCTGCAGCATTACAGACACTTTTTGTAACGATTAACAACGTCAATAAATCGTCTCGAAGGTTAAGAGCCTCACGAAGAAAAAGTGAGGATCGTGACACAAACAAAGCGTTTGATCGTCGATCCATATGATGGCAGTTGGAAAGGAGATCTCTCGTCAATATTATCGACAAGAACATTGCTGACGTAAGAATACGGAAAGGTGTAAATTCCAAGGTCCTTGAGATCGATGAGAGATGATATGTTGAAGTATAAAACTTCATCGTTACCTTGTTTGAAACTCGAAATTTAGCGTAGGTGTTAAGAAGGGCTCATGCAACCATTCCATTTAAACTATGAAAAAAAATAAATAAATAAATAAAAGGAATGGAATTTTAAGTGAGATGATAAGAGAGTAGACTCTATGTCACATTTTGTTGTTTTCGCTAGTTACAAACAGGATGATGTTGATAGTAAACAAATGTAGACATATGTTAAAGAAAGATTTAGACATTGGGGTTAAAAGTTAAAGTTTTAGACTAGGGATGGAGATATAAACAGAAAAAAATGGTAAACACGTGGGTAGCCAAGTTCCTGGTACAGCCGGCGCGAGAAATGTTTGTAGTCCCGACCAGCATCTTGCGGAGATGCAGATGACTCGACAAACACCGGGCCAGACGGAGACAGTCCTGATCAATCTGTCCGGGAGAGAGGACAACAGCAGGAACTTTGCGTCACATGCAAGCAGCGCCATCTGTTGGACGAGAAAGCCTGCTGGCTCCTGTGAGCGAAGCACTTCAAGATACGAGATATCAGGTCAATGAGGTCAACAAATTGATTACGTGAGTGTCACGGGTATGTTGCACCAGATTCCAGCGATCAAATCCTCATGAAGGAAAGTTTTAAAAAATGTGCAGCTTATGATAATTTAAATAAACCATGATATATTAATCTGACACGGAAATCATCCTCATTTAAATTTGCTTCAAAAAAAAAAAAAAAAAAACCTCCATGAAAATATCTGGATGAGGTAGGGAGTGGACGAGTGGGAGGAGATACATGGGCAAGCTGTTGTCAGAAAGCATCTTGTGAACAAAAAAGGAAAGGTACTGTCCTTGGGTTGGGCCCGGTGTCGGAGATGCCAGGCAGGGGTGTGTGGGGAGGGGGAGGCAGGGGATGAGCACGTGGAAGCAGGGATGCAGGAAGCAGACGCCCGAGGCGACAGGCATGGAGTGTCTGGCGAGTGGAGGAGTGCTGACCTGCCCACCCACAATTCCTCATTAGCACCATTTCACCTCCTATTTTCAGTAACATTTCGCTATTTGTATCTAAACCCGTTGCAGAGACTACCCCACCTCACAAGAACATATAGGATGGGTTTGTATCATAATCTTAGTAAACAAGAACAAGAGAAGAAAAGAAAAGAAAAAGAAGTTGGAGAACAGGTTTAACTCAATCACGTCTGCAATGCCAATTTTCAGGACATGATCGAACCCGGTGTTGACCAACGGCTTTCAATCATTTTATACACTGAAACTATCACTGAAACTGATTAATTTAGAAAGGAATAAATTGAGTATAAGGACTATCAAGACTCTGAAATCTAGTTCTATATTACGTCAGGGAGACAGAAGACAGACGGGGTTAAAAAAAAAAACAAAAAAACAACCTAAGATAGATAGGTTTGCGACGAACAAACTTTCTTCCTTTTTTCCAATGGTATAAGCAGCATTCTCTCATTACGCCCACCTTCAGCAAATGCCGATGCCTAGCTCGGATGAATACCTTCTCCAGAAATGCCAGAAGGTGAGTCTGTTGGCCCAGCGTCTGGAGACTAGCCTTACAAACGACCAGCACAATTTGTGGCATATCGCCTTATGTTTCCCAGGCAAAAATAAAAAAAGAAAGAAAAGAAAAAGTAATCGTGCCAGAACCGATCAAGCATTTCATTACCGTCTGAGAACATGAGATGGGGGTGTCGGGAGAGTAAATAAAGGTAATAAAAAAACCGAAACAGAGGATTTGAGTTTTGGTTCTGTTCCCAGCTCCCTTCTCCTTCTTAATCTTCTTTCACTAAATCATTGCTAAAGGTCATAGGTCGACGGAAAGCTATTTTTTTAAAATGCCACGATAGAATGGTATAAGGTTTGAGGTCTACCCTTAGACACAATATCTATGAGAATAATATGTCTATCAGCTCTGAATGGCACAGTCCGACAGAACTGCCAGATTCGACTTTTTGGTGACCTGGTGGACAAACAATGAATTTTTTTCTCATTCTTCTGGCCATTTTTCCATCTTTCTCTCCCTTCCTCCCTCGATCCCTTCTTTTGTGGAAGGTCTTAGCTTTGTTGTAACGACCTTAAAGGACAATGAGAGAGGGCACAGGCACATTTGGAAGGCCAGTCTGGGCGAGACCTGGTGTGAACCTACGACAAGAATGCAGGCCTCCCTCCCTGTGATAAACCCTTTGTGGTATGTGGGCCACGAGCTTAGCCAAACGATCCTCAAAGAAGGTGGAGGTATCCTTGGAATGCTGCCATACTCGAGCACACACACACACTGGCATGAGAACTATTGTTGCTGATAATGATTAGATTAAACCGTTCCACTGGACCTTCTGGGAGGGCAATGATCTCTTCCTACTCAACAGTTGTTCTAATGATATTAAATAAATTAAATGTCGGTGGCCAGACTGTAGATTGTTTGGTGAGAAAGAAG